>NW_010237363.1:0-37523 GCF_000690775.1 Eurypyga helias | reverse complement strand
CCTTAATCCTTCCTTCCTTCTTTTCCTCCTTCCTTCTATCCTTTCTTCTGTCCTTAGCAGTTCCAGCTGCTTTGAAAAAATTAAGGGTTCTCTGCTAAACTCTCTTTCCTGCTGGAACATGGCTGTGGTGCTGTGAGCAGACCTGGTTATGCATGTTGCTTCAGGTAGCCCCAAGGCTGGCTGCTAAAGTTTTGGACTGTTTCCTCTAAAAGGATTTATCAGCTTCAAAATAAGCACGAAAGCAGTGGGATTTGGGGAGTAGGATTATACAGTTTCATCTGTCAACAGCCTGAGTTTTAGATAGGATCATCAGAAGTTTTACAAAGAGGGTCTGAGAAATCCAGCATCCCACAGTTATTGGCATCTTTTTTTTTACCGATGCCGCAGGCTGCTCACCTCTATACTTTCTGCTAACACTGAAAGATGCCAGCACAACATCCCTGCAGCCTCCAACCACCACCACTTCCTCACGGTGCCTGGCATGGGGACGAAAGCAGCTCACACACATCATCCCCATCCTGTAAGGGTATGAGGGCTCTTCCCCGTGCTCTGGAGAATTGTTGGCTGGATGCAGCTGGGACCTTGTGCCCTGCCCTGCTCCCCCGATGCACCCTCCATCCCGCAGCTTGCCTCAGCCACCTGAGCTGCCTCGCTCTGCTGAGCCCAAATACTGGGGGAACGCCACGCCTGGAGCAGAAGATTTTGTGAGGATGTGGCAGGGAGCTGCATGAGGCTGTTGCGTGTTTTGTTTGCCTGGAGGCCTGAAACAGCCCTCATGGCCTGCCCAACCCCCTCTGGTCACAGTACTCATACGCTGTGCTGGTTTGAAGGAAATTTATGTCCTCGACTTGTGCGTCACATAAATAAAAGAGGGGATAGCGCTGTTGAGTTTGCTAAGGTCTTTGTTTAGTTTTTCTTCAGTGGTAAATTGTGGATTGCTGCTGATGGTAAAGCAGCTCCAGAAAAGTCGAAGCTTCCAGAAAAAATGCAGGAAATGTGCAAAATGATGGGAGTCTCAGACGACTGCGATAGCTGTCTTGCTTTGAAACACTACATGCATTTCTTCACATTTCCCTAGCTCTCTGCCTTTTCTCTTACTTGGGGTTCCGTCCCCCCCCCTCCCTCCCCCTCACATAGCTATAAGGAAACATTTTATCCCTTCACAAAAAGCCACTTGCTGTGTTATCAAAGATTAAAACAGTGCTAGTACATCAGTACGTGTTGCAGTGGACAAGCTGCAATCCAGCTCCAGCAGCAAAGCCATAGGTAACGCTGGTCCCACCGGTAGGGTCTGGGAAACTCAGGCAGGAGAGACGCAGCCTGTGTCTGCCCCACACGGGCAAACCCTGCCCAGAGAAAATGGCTTTCCCTAAGGAGAAATGACTGCATGTTGTCACAGGAGGGAAGAGAGAGAGATCCTGGATTAGGCCAGATTCACTGCTGTTAGAAGGGGTGTCAGCCCGTTTTTCTCCCTGTATTCAGAAGCCTTATTTGGCTGGGATAGCCAGTTCATATGTGTATTGCCTAAGGCGAAAATAATGGGAATGAAAGTTTCATAGGCCAGTAAATAAGGAAAGGAACGTAAGAGATCATCTAAATCATTCTCCTATCCATGTCTAGGCCTCCACCATGTAAATGTTTGTTTAAAGATCCTCTGTTCCAGTCCTTCAATATCCATAGAGGTAGCAAGGATTTTTAATATTTCACCTCAACCTTTCCTGCAAGTGGTAAATCCTTTTATTTTACGTCCTATCTATCATGGATGAGAAAATCAGAACCCCTCTTCCTCTTTGCAGCAGTGCTTTACATATTTGAAAGTCATTAGCATGTACTTTCTTCTCAAGACTAAACAACTCAATTCATTCATCTTTCTTTAGGGGTCATGTTTTTTCTAGACCTCTGGTCACTCCCTTTGCTTTCTTCCCAACTCCCATGTCAGGCAACTATGATCTTTCAGCCTGTCAGCAGTGTCAAAGACTGGAGAAGCCAACACACCCAAAGATACTGAAAATCTGAGCCCACACATACCCAGCTAGTATCAAATAAAGAGCCAAAAAATGTCCTTTAATGGTGCTGACCATGAATCCTCTTTAGGATGCTTATGGCAGGGCTTTTTTTTTTTTTAATATGAAGCTTTTTAGTTTTTGCTGCTCATACATTCAGCTGAAAGCAAAAATTTGTCTCCACCCAGTAACATAAATTCATTAGTAAAGTCAGTCTTTGATTAAACCTGTTGGATAATGAAGCGTGTGATATAAATACATACGTGTGTATGTGTGTATGCACATATGCTCCCAAATGTACAGTACAGCTGCAGTGCTAGAAATGAAGTCTGATCTGCCTATTTCAGTCATATGGAGCAGTTCTTCTCTTTCTGTTAGTTCTGCTGTGGTAATTCACTTACCACAAATTCTCCCCAATTTGTGTGGGAAGAAAGTGATGAAATGTTCAAAGTGTGCACAGCGGAAATAATCAGTTGCATTGACTTTCAGTTTCACTCCACATAATAAGAATAACCTGCAGACTGGAGGAAACCAAAATAAAACAGTAGTTAATTTCAAGTACCTGAATTGGTAGATAATAAAACAGTATTAAAAACTATAACCTTCACTTTCATATTAATTGCTCACAGGTATTAACAATATCCCTGACAGTGTTGCCCCTTGGTCTCCAGATGAGTGATGTGTACCATAAAGGATGTCTCTAAAGTGCATTTCTTCTGTTGTCCATCAGTCCTGGGCTCTCTTTGTAAGGATCACTTGCACTCAAACCAGTGAGTCACAGCAAAACTGCTCGAAGCAGAGCAGTATTTTGAGCACGTTTGCCCTGTCTGTAGTAGCTAGTAAAGTGTGGGGCACTGCTCCAAAACCTGGTCAAGTTTCAGAGGTGCCACAGCAGAGAATGGGACTCTGCCTGCTTTTATGGCTGAGGCCTCTGTCAAATTGATGCCAACTCAAAATGCCATTTAATTATACTGATTTTTTCCCCTGACCCATCTAGACTCTGGTTTGCAGCCCATTAACTTGTTGACACTTCATACAGCTCGAACCAGACAATGCATGAATAGCCACTCGTTCAGGTATACCTGCCCCCTTTCAAACCCCTGCCAACCTCCAGCCCTGCAAGGCTGCCCAGTGCTTTGGGAACACTCAAAACCACATTCCAAAACCAGCAAAGATCCCTGTGGCGTGCATGCCGATGCTGCTTCTTCCCTTTCACTCTAGAATTAGATAAACTATTCCACCCACTTCCTTTCTTGTTTGAAATATTGTATCCAAATGTGCATGCATTAGAAAATATCACCAATTTTTATTATTTAGCATCTGAAACCAAACCTGCTTTTCTTGAATGCAGGCTGGAGGGATTTCTTCTTTCTTCTAGGCCAGAAATAACTTTATTTTTTCTTATGTTTTGCAGCTGATACTTCAGTTGTTGTTCTTCATAGACAGAGCTAGTATCTGTGTTTGCCCAAATCTCTCCTTTACGAGATCCCATTTTCACTTGCTTGTGTGCTTCTGAACTTTTAGTTCTTGACCTGAAACTTTTGGTGCTGGATGTTATTGCCTTGGGCTGTTTTTTCTGGGAGAGATTCAGCAAGCATAGTTCCATTATTTTAATAAATGAAAATAGGAAGCAATGTAGGTCTGCCAAGAAAGTAAGTTTTGCAATAGGTTGGTTTAGAAAACTTAGCTCTGCCATGCATCAAGATGGGCTATAGCATTTGAGAGGGACCTTGCCTGGTTGCTAAAGGCACTCTGCAATATTTCTATGAATGTCTATCCGCATGTCACAGAAGGACGCATATCTGAAAACACCTATTTTTACATCTGCTATAGGAGCTTTCCAAACACATGGCCTCTACTGGGCATGCTTCACCTTATCAACTCTCGGTCAGCTGTGTAACTAACCAGTAGTGAGGAGAGAGAGCAAGGATGGATATTTAAAGATCACAAAGGACTGCAAAATCAAGATTCAGAAGTTAGGCAATGCCAGAATTAAGGTTGCCCAGGCAACACCATGATCCCTCCCTTTTGCATGGTACAATGCTTAAACATAGAATGTGTTTTCTCAAAACATTACTTTGTTTGGTACTCATTAGTAGCACTCACTGGAGAATCAGGGGTTTTCAGAGTCATTGTTTTCATCTCGTCCAGAAAATATGAGCACATAAGAAGAGAAAGAGGATCTTCAGGAGAAAGACATTTCATTAGAATCCATACCAGTCCTTACTGCTGAGCTCCTATGGAAAGGCTGCAAGATTCACCTAAGTCCCCTTGTTCATTGAAGGGAACCAACTGTACGCTGCCTCTTGTCTCGAATTTGAGACAACTGAAGCCTGGTTTACAAAAGTGCCAAGCACTTTCAGTGTAGATGGAGTCACATTAAGCAGACACTGAAAAGCTAAGCACCATATGTGGTTTGTGGTCTTCTTTCACCTTTGATTCTTGTCCCCAAAAGGGAGAGAACGTCCATTATGTGTTGGTATCTTAAACCAGTTGTAATTCATTAGTAGCTTCCAGTCACAGCTGTGCAGTCCTGCAGTGTAGTCGTGTTGTTTCTACTCAAGCATGATCCTTAGTCAAACCAATACAGCATTTTGGAATAATCAGGCATTGCATGACTTGGGCTGGCCGCCCCAAGCTAGGCGTTTTGCAGACCTGAGCATTACACTCTGTGCCTCAGCTTCTCTGGTGTAAAATGCATCTAGTTATAGCCCATGAACGTTCATTTCAGAGATGTATTGTAAAGACAAACTATTTTGTGTTAATGAGGATGTGAAGGAAAGCAATGCCACAAAAAAACCCCACGAAGAAATTAATAATGTTGCATTCCATGCCAAGCATAGAACATTAACTTCCAGCAAACTGCACATCACATTGTGTAGCTACATGCATAATACACACCTAATTGATGTAATTATTGTAACTGTAAGAGTGGAAAGGGACTATGTAGTACCCACTATCGTGCAGAGAGAGGGTCAAGAGTGAAGCAGAGAGAAGGGGACTTGGGACACAGAGGACATGGACAAACTTCTTTGTGAACTTCCACCATGGAGGAGCTAGAGGTCAATTCCACTCACCCAACCAGTGGGGGTGGCTTTTTATATAGAGTGTCATTGCACTACACAACTCATTGTCACAGCACACTGAGGGCACCAAAATTTTCCTGGGTTAAAAAAAGAAATTAGACCTATTAATGGTAAAAGCATCCCTATGAAACATCAAAGTCACAAAGTGCTGGAAGCCAGGAGGATATGATGGTCAAAGCATCACTGTACACTCATCCTGTTGGTACACCCTGCTTTGGTTGTCTACCCGTGGCCACCATCAGAGACGAGAAGCGGGATCCCTCTCCAAATATTGATATGATGATTCTTAAGTACTGTTTATAGCATCACAAGTGCATCTCAGTGGATTATGGATGTTTGGAAAGGGAGTAGTGTCTTGGGGTTTTTTTCTGTGTGTGTGTGTGTTGGTTTTTTTTTTTTTGCATTAGTCACGGAAAAGGCATCTTTATGGCCCCTGTGTACAAGTCATCATGTAGATCTTAAGGGAGATTTTATGAGCAGAACTCAGTCCCATTCTAGAATAAATAAGCCTTTTTTACATAATGCCCTTCTGACATGATGAAGGGGATGTGAATAGCTGGTTCTTTCAGGGATGAAAACAGTTTCATTTTAATAGACAGGACCAAACCACTTGCTGTACAGACTGTGCCCTAGTCGTGTTCCTGAAGCAGAGACATTGCAGATGTTGAGCCCCTGCTCCATAATGTATACTGTAACCAATTGGATTTGTCTTCACTAGCAGGAGCAGATTTCAACAATATCTCTAAACTTAGAACAGGAAAGCACTGTAAATTTAGCTATTGTTGCTGGTAATTGTCCAGAATATATTTTCACTCATTCTAAAAATGGCAGATTTAGAAACATTCCATATTTATCCCATAAACTGGAAGTACTTTCAGCTATCTACTACCCACTTTGAGCTTCCCTCAGAAGAATTTCCTGCAGTAAAGAGAACAGATGTTACAGGCACACCCTGCATAATTATGTATGGTGAATGTGTATCTCATGGCCAGCATCCACCTACTATAGGCTCAGTAGAACCTCTTTTCTTCATTCCTGTTCTATAGAGCAACCAAAGTCTTTAGATCCACAACCTTGGGTGTTCAGGAAGTCACATTATAAAATTGTCCAGACTCATGGGCTGTTAGACTGAAGATCAATTTGGTTCCCACCACAAGACAAAACATGTGATGATAGGTGACCCAAGGCCAGTATTTACAGCACTTCAAACAGGGCACTTTTATCTGCTGCTGAAGATACCAATACCTCTTCTAATGTTACGCTGGTGTCCAGCCTGACCTATCTGCTGGTTTAACAGATTTCAACGCAGTTTTTTTTTTTCCTACAGCAATGTTAGACTAGAACTGATTTATGAAACAAATTGCCTTTTACTTCTTTTTTCCCCCATTTTTCATATTCATTGTTGCTCACACTTAACCTTTTGACTCTAATTCCTTAATCTGAATGATGCACACACCAGCTTTGTTCTTTCTGACAAGCCTTATCATTTTTTATCTGTGTCATCTATTTTTTCAGCCATTAGCTGATCTCAGCCTCTCTGTATCTATAATCTGTTTACATTCTTCTTCATTATTTAGTATTAGTGTAATTCTTTCAGCAATCTTTCTCTAAAGCTATTTTTTGTTTCCTGCCCTTTGCTTTTTGTGAGCAAAATCTCTGTGACAACCACTCTTTAGAGAAAAGCAAAAGCTTGAGTTACAGAAAGTGCTTTTAAAAAACATGAAAAACTTGAGGCTAAAGACTGCCCTCAAATATTTGTGCATGGAGTATGGAGGCAGACCCTGGTCCAACGCAATTAGGAAAAGGAAAACTTTGTCCAGGACATTTGCTGTAGTTATTAATCGCTCCAGAAGGCTGTTGGCAGTTGGATGTCAGGTGATTTCATTAACAGGACCACTCCAAAGCATACGTCGCTGGCAAAAGCGCACTATTTATATTGCATAAAGTCTGCAAACGAAGTACACTATAACTCATCTATCCTAGTAAACTAACCAGTGCCAGGGCTGTCCTGAGGCCAACTGGCATAATTTGGTCATGTTCATACTATTAACCTTTTGCCTTCAAAATAGGGCAGCTCTTTTCAAACTGCTTATTGGGAATAATGTCTGGATCATGCTTAGTCTTCAGCAGCACCCAGGGACTATTTGCGAGAGCACTGTCTGGTCCAAGACAAAAGTGGTCTGAGGGCAATGCTAGACATGTAATAGTGACCGTGTGCTAAAGCTTTGGCTCATTCCCTGACACTGTTTAATTTACTAGTGCAGTCGTAGTCTGCGTGTGAGTTTCTGAGCCTGTTCCTGAATCCCTGCTGCAGTTTATTTCAGGAAAAAATAACCTAGAAATGCAACCCAGTAATCAAGGGAAACTCTGTTGTAATGGATGTTGTAATGAATCAGTTTAAAGCTGAGTTTGGATGGCTCAGAGATTTAAAAAAAATCTTTATTTTGGATCAAATTTGTTTGGCCTTTATATGTGTAGCGTCCCTTGGCATAGTGCTCGATCAAAAATATAAAAAAGATGTTGGCGAATGTTATATCCTTCAATTATTATCACCTGTAACTTTTGAGGCAATAATTTAGATAGTAGATGTTTGGCCTAAACTTCTGACTGAAATTGTCTCAGCAGTTCACTGCAGGTCTCCCCGAACAGAGTGAGGCAATGTGTATTGAATGACATCCAACAGATGATGTTAAAAAGACATCAAGGTCAGGAGACATTTATTCCTTCTAAACGCCCACATGACTCTACACTGCTCACCTCATCAATCAACATTTGGGGTTTTAAATTTTTTTTTTCTGTGTGAAGTCTTAGGCTATTTTTTCCTCTTCAGTGTTCAAATGCAAACATTTTTCTAGAAAATTTGAACCTATTACAAATATAATCTGATTTTCACCCTGGTCCCACAGGACAGCAGTACAAAAACTAAAAATAAAAATTAAAAAAAAAAAAATCCATTCCACAGATAGGAAATGGAGGCACACAGATGGAAAGAAAAAGTATCCCCTAATTTGGGGTGTCTGTTTTACATTGCTGCAAATCAGGTCCCTGGACACGCAGCAAGCCAACTATATCTCATTACAGCTTGTCTACAAAGGCTTTTTTTTTCCTGAGAAAGAGGATAAATTTGTGGCCGAATAACTATTCCAAAATAGTTTTATGAATAAGTAACAGTCTGCACCCCCAGAGGAGGAGGGGGATTTAAGCAGACAGCTGAGCATCGGGGGGGAGGTCCATGTGCCAGGGCTGGGACAGGACCCACCTGCTGGGGACGGTGGTCCTGCAGAAATCACCTGGTCCTTTTTTGGGTGTAGGGCCCTTTTCCTCCCACAGCATCCAGCAGTGGGTCCTGGAAGCCCCTCCATGCTTGGTCATGCACCCTGAAGTCTGTTGGGTACAACCAGACCATCCCCTGTGTACAATGCCAGCAGTTTGTGGGTGCTCACACCCTCTTCAGTCTCACCCAAAGGCTTACCCAGAGCAGCTGGAAACCACATCCCAGTTATCATTTCAGTACAGAAAAGAACTTCAGTACTGGAAAGAAAAGATGTAAAGACATCTATTTACTATAAACATCCACTACAGAAAAGAGTGGAAAAATATATTCTTTTGGCCAGATCGCAGAAAAAGGACTTTTTTTTTTTTTTCCCAAAGGAGCAAAGATTAACAAAAACGAATGAATGTATCTGAAATTATTTTCTCTATAGACAAAGATGAGCCATCTATGCCAATTTAAATCTAGACCAACCTCTTTATAACTATCCAGATTTCCTAGAACATTTGTTTCAGAGCAACACCAGAAATACTTAGTTAAGCTTGAGAAGACAGTAAAAACCATGGGGTTTGTGAAGAGCTGGCAGGGAAGGGAGGTGTAGCAACTTGGAGCAAGGTGCTTGTAAGCTTGCATCAGGTTTGGAGCTGTCCTTGCTCATTGTGTTCATTAATGAACTTGACACAAAAATGTGGTGTATCCCAATGAGAGAAGTACAGGACATGGAGTCAGGATGAACCCCTAGTACAGAAAGGAATCAAAATATCACATAAGGTAAACAAAGTGGCCTTTAGAGCAGGGAGAAATAAAACAGTGAAGTCATGTGCAGACTAATAATAATTTCTAATATAAGCAGGGAATTCCTCAGCAGAGAACAACTGAGGAGAAGAGATGCCTGGGTATTAGAAGGACACCAAATGAGTATGACTCACAAACATGAGATGGTTGTGCTGAAAAATCTGAACTGTGTAGGCAGTTCAAACATCTATAATGTATGATTGTGAGTTCAGACAGAAACAAGCATATACAAGAGTTCAGGTCTACCTCTGCATGTTGTATGTTCTGCTGTTCTCAGACCAGGCTAGGTTAAAGATGTCCACACTGCACTGAACACCCCTTGGCAAAACAGACTGAGTAGGATATTACCTTTTTTAAAAAAAATGCTGGCCCTAGGGCAAGTAGGATGTACACTAGTGATGGGCAACTTTGGGCTGGAAGCAAGAAGTTTGGGGCCTGTCAAAGCAATGAGGACTGCAGCTGGATTCTTGTTGGGCATAGTGGAGCAAAAACTCATTACGTGAAGTCACCTTCTCTGCTCTGCAGCTGGTTCTGTCATGGCAGTGATGGCAGTGGGGTGTTTCTGACAGACGTAGTAGCAAAAGGTCTCTGGCCTGGCTGGTCAGACACTTCTGTTCATGAATCAGGAGCAAATCAGGAGTGAGTTTTTCTCCTGTTGGTAGAGAGAAGTAAACGAACTAAGAAAATAAAGCTGAGCACAGTGCAGAGTAGGATTTGCACATTAGCAAACTACCATCAAAGCACTGTACCTACAGTTTTCCCAACTGTGGGGACAATCCAGTGAAAAATTTCACATTGCATATGCTTCACTTGAAATACATCCAAAATAATTGTGCACATATTAATAAAAAGCCAGATCAAAATATTGTAACAAAGGCTGGCTATACCTTCCAACCACTTCCCTGATGTATTACCAAATATACACACCTCCATGATGACAGCCGTAAACATCTTATTCCACCCTTTCATAGATATGCAAAATGTGTTGTTGATCCTTTCTCCAGTAAAAAAATGCTGAGGCGCCATCACACAAAAACTTGTTTTTTTCTTACCAGCAAATGTCTATAAAAATACAGTCCTACATCTCTGTGATAGATAAGAAATACTAAAAGAGCAATAATAATTAATGGCCATACAAGATGAAACTCCAGTTGCTCAGACGGCTGTCTCCACATAATCTGTATTTTATACAAAAGGAGAAAGAACTCAATGGAATTTCAGCTGTGACCGGATAAAAACTGCCAACAAAAAGTGATAAGGAAAGTCTAATGTGCATATTAATCATGTTTATAGTGCCTCATTTGCTGATATATTAGCCTAAACTCCCTTACAAAATACATTTTTGATCACTGGTAGAATCATTTAATACAATCAAACTTAAGTAGGACCAATTAAGGTTTCCATCTTCTATTAATTAAAAGTAATTGATTATGATGGCCTCTGTAATAAATCACAGAGCAAAAGAGTTTGAAAATGTTCTGTTGGATGAATTGGATTTTTCTTAATGTGGAAAGATTTTAGCCCCAAACTGTAATCTTTACGTGTTTATTGCCTCAGTTTGCATTCCACAGTTTTGTTGTCTAAATAGATTTTCAGACTGCATTTTAGATCCAACAATTGCATATTATGCTAAAAGGCTGCTTAAACACTTCTGCAGATCTTGTGTTGACCACTTCCTATTTTTTCATATAAGTAAGTAGGAACAGCTAAGTCAAGTCCAGAAAAGTGTCTATAAATTACAGTCTCTCATTTTCCTTCTATTTCTTCAATTTAGATTTTGACTGTTAATCTTTACTTTCATTTCTCCACTGCTCCCAGCAAATATCCACTTCGCCACGGCACAAGTTAAGGGTGGCCCAGCCATTTGTCATGAACAATTTATTAGAAGAATCCTGGCTGTCCCGTATCCTGGCTGATCAGTCTCCCTGCTTTGCACAAACTTATTTGCAATTCGTCATCGTCTGAGGCAGCCACCACTGATAGCAGCAGACATCTTCCTTTAACTTCAACAGCCATAGGGATGGACTGGACAAGTATCCCAGACAAAGCTTCCGCGCTTGAATAGAAAGCTGTCCTAAAGACCATGTGTCCATATACATGGAGAGTAAGGGAAATACTTAAGGCTGAGGGAAGCTTGTTTGGGGTTTCTCAGCCATATTTGAAAAATACCTCTTTCATAACAGCATCAGGGGATCGCTTGAGTGTTTCACATGCTTCCTGTGTGATTTGCAAATCTCTCCCATAAGCTCATATGACCTGTTATGTCTTTCCATGTCTTCCTTCGCCTCTCCTTTCCAAGCATTATTAGATTTCTCCAATGGCACCAAGGCTGGCCCATTAATAGCCACATCCTTCACTGAAAATAATTGCCAAATTAGTACTCCCTAACTAAATGCATGCTAGAGAATTGGTCCTTTAATAGTTTCTTCAGAAGTAAATGTTTCTTATCACACTAGATAAGACTCCAGTCATTCATTTTCTACTTGCCTGGAGTCGTTTTTCTGCATCCCATGCTCCAGAGAATTGGTATGTCCCTGTATGTCACCCTGTTTACGTCAATGGGCTGTAGTGATCATTCTATCACCACGTTCATGTTACATTTTTGGACAGTTCAAGGTTATGTGATTTACTGGGTAATCCCACGTTTTTTTGAGAAATGAAGTGTGTCTGCTCTCCTAGCTTTTCACAGGGAGCTGCCAGATCCTGCTGCAGTGGGCCTCTCTCCCACATACAACCAGCATGACTTCAGATGAGCTTGCCTTTCTCTGTATGGGGCTTTCAATTGCATCAAGCTAACTCAAACGAACTCACTGCACTGAAAAATCTGTGTCAAACTGTAAATCTGTCTTTTGTTTCCTTCGAAAGAGAAAGTGATAATTTCACTAAATAAATTTCTTAGTAATAGTTTAAATAAATGTGTGAGCAGTGTGCCATGATGACTTCTTGTTCCTGAATTAGAAGATCCATCTACTGGAATTTCTGTTGGAGATTTGATTTACTAGTGATAGCATGAGAATGTGCTTGTAACCAGTTAAAAAAGTTTTGTACATTTACAGATGCCCTAAATTCAGGAGCTAAACTAAACCTCTGTCTCAATTCTGCTACACAGCATTCCTGAGAATGTCACCGTTGTATGGTTCATGTACACTGTAATGTAATTTAACAAATGACAAGCTTTTTCCCTAGATGCCATGACTTCATTCATTCAGTTATGTTACTTTTCAAGTGATAACACTCTAATTAGCTGCTGAACTTTGGTATCCTTTGCATACCCTTCCCAGTCCAAACGTTCACTTATCTCTCCAAAAGTGCTACATGACATCCTTGTTGTTTCAGGAGAACACAGTTACCATTCACTGACTGCCCCCACACTATCTAAGATAAGTGTTATATGACACATCTTCTAATTCAGAGCAGTGCACAGACAACAAAAACTGTCCCTCTGCACAAACTTCTTGGCAGCAAGCTCAAAACACCACCATCTTATACTGAATATTGAGTTACTTCGCTATAACATCACTGAATATTTAAATATGGCCTGGGCAAGTCAGGAATTTTCTTTCTCTCACATATATCAAGTCCGTATACATTACACTGCTGTTTCTGAGCAGCAGTAACCTTGCGGTCATATTGCATTATATACTATAGTTTAACCTTTGCTATTCTGAGCCAAAATCCCCACTGATTTTAGATTGATTCACAGCAGTAATTCACTTTCATAAGTTTAGACACCAAAACATCAATTTCATGTAAATGATTTGGGTTTGATATGAATTGAATTTATACAAAGACAAATTTTGCTCAATTTACTTGAAGAAAAGCCCTGGCTCCATTTTGGCTGCTTCTTTCTTTGTCCTGTGTCTTTCCTAGTGATGAAAAGAATTAAAGGAATAAATCTGTACTGCACAGAGTAACACAGTGCCAACAAAGTCTTAGACCAGAGCTTCTCAAGCTCAATCATGCCATTCTCCACATCCTGTTTGACTATTCTTAATTCGTCTCCTACCAGACAACTTTGGGTTTTCCACAATGCTGGAAGAATCCTGACACTTGGAAAGAAGGAATTCCAAAAATTGCTGCAGGAATCTTGTTGTCTCACTGGGATTCTCTCAGCCCATCACAGGAGAATACTTTCAAGTGAGGAAGCAAAACACTGTGTTGGAGGCTTCGGCACAAGGAATGGGAAACACATCAGTGACATTCCCCTCTAAGACAAGTGCTGGACACCTCTTTGCAGTATGCCATCCATAGATTGAGGACTTTTTGCCAGTGATGTAGCCTGTGAAAAGGACCTCAGATGAAAGCTTCACAACACGCTTAAGAGCAGAACTAACAAAATGTTGACTGAATTCCAGCTGGTGAAAACATATGGCAGATACTCAGTTTTATCTTCGCCATCTTTGTTTGCAAACAAATGTACATTTGTTCTTCATTTGTTTTTTTCCCCAGTGACTTCAAATGAGTATCATTATAACTATAGGTCCCTGGTGAACATACAGCCCTATAAAATCACACCAAATTATGTGTTAAGTACAGAAAGGGCTGTTATAAAGAAGAAAGGAACAATCTGTTCTCCATGTCCATGCTTTATAAAGCAAGAAGTAATGGGCTTGCATTGCAGTCAGAAAGAATCAGGTTAGACATTAAGAAAACCTTTCCAAGAGTAATGCCCAAAAGCACTGAAATAGGTTGGCTGGGGAGGTTGTATTCTCCATGCCTGGTAACTTTCAAGAATCTCTTAGACCAAGATCATAGAATCATAGATCTGCCAGAACTGGTATCAGTACCACTGAGCATGCCTTTCCATAATTTTATGATTCTCCTTTGAACTAAATTAATCTTTCAAGTTTTAGAAAGCTTACAGCTAGAAAGTAAATCACTGCTCAATCATATGGTATTTAAGAATCTAAGAAGAATTACACTTCATGAATAATTAAGAAGTGGGAGAAAAAGTTTTACTCTAAATATTACAGATGGTCACTGAACTGAACGTATAGATAGCTATTCTATAAACCACTTCTGGGAAAAGGGAAATGCTGGAAGACACGTCTTCTGTTGGTGGTAAGCCCTGGGTTCTTACTGTTCCTCCCAGAGAGCAGAGCCTCAGTAAATACTGACATTTTAGTCATTCCCAGAGGACAGGAGTTTGAAGAAGCTTGCATGCTGAAGAAGCTTGCATGCTGGCTGAAGAAAACAAACTGTAGTAAGACACTTGCATAAGGACCTCTGAGCTTTCAGGTTTTTGGAGTTACCACTGGTGTATCCACCAGTAGAAATGATTCCACATTAGCACCTACTGGATAGACAATCCTAGTCATGTTTCTATTCTAATAGTTGTGTATTTTGATCCTGTTGATAGCTCCTTGGTTACTTTTTCCGCTTTTGGAAAGAGAAGACTCGGCAGACTTCACTAATGTGTTCTACCATCTCTACCAGACAACAAACACCATAATATTTTCTCTGTGGCTGCTGGCACAGAGCACTGATTCTGCGTTTGGGTACCAAGCTAGAGCACATACGGCACGCGCATCCAGCTGTGACTTCTGCAGTACGTGCGGAGCTGTGAAGGGAGGTCTCACAGATGAAGTTGTCTGTGTGCTTGATTCTGCAGTGTAGGAGTGCAGGGAAGAGCCAGCACAGGCCTGGCATCATTATGAACTGCCAGTTGATGCCTTTTCTTCACCTACGCTGATTGTTGCAATGCTCTTTGGTATTCTCACAGTCCTGTACTGCCTGGTATTCAGTGTGATAAAGTGTAACTTGGAAAGACTCCCAAAACAATAAGAAACTGCAATAATCCACAACTAGAGTTTTTAATAGCGTAAGAACAGGATGTGTATTCTCGCCAGTTTTATTTGTGGGATTCAGAATACCATTAAAGCAGTAGAAAAGGGGGAGAAGGGGTTGCTTTGCTTTGCTGTTAAGGGTGGATTGGTTTATTACTGCATTCATTTTAATTAGAATTCCATAATATGCCCACATAAAGGCACATGCCACATTTAAGTTGATATTTTTCTTGCTTTATTTATGACCACATAAAGTATGGTTTCCTGAGCATAATCTCCAAAAGCTCAGGGATTTAAGCTCCACCCTATTTATATATCTTAAACACTAGAGGCAAAAAAAATTCCTTTGGCTCCTCTAGTCACCCTCCACACTTCTTAAAAACAGTCCAGGCCAAAGGTAACACGTTTCCTATATGCCAAGTACAATTCAGACAGCATTAAACAGTTGATTCTGTATTTACTATTAAGATAAAAATTAAACATATATTTGATTTGAGACTCCTAAAGCTCAAAAGCAGATCAAAACCTGTATTTCAGGGTTATGTTGTACTTATAGACTTGGGAACCAAAATCTCTATGCTTAGGCACATGAGATCACAATTGCAAAATCTTCACAGCTACCACCACGGCAAGATAGCTGGCTTGATTTTCCAAGGCATGGGATCTAGAGTTGTTAATTAGTTATCTGATTGACTTAAATGGTTATTGAAATCTGACAAAACAGCTAACTGAACCTACCAAGTACTCATACACAGTTACAATTTTCACGCCAAATCATGTGGTGGACTTAGGTGGAACTGAAGACCATTTCTTCCTGAGAGAGAACTGTGATTCCAGAAATGGTGTGGAAATGGGATTGCAGTGATCTACGTTATTCACATGAAATTTGGAGCTAGTCTCTCACTCTGAAAGCTTCAAATCTTCATGATTATTTTATTATTTCCTAAAAGTTTCTTGACAGTGAGAGCAAAATTCTGCTCATCCATAAATTGGTCCAGGGATGAAAAGTAGAACTTGTGCTCTCCCTGCAGACTTTGGGTACCCATGGCTTTGCTCAATGGGAATAAGCAGAAAACACCCAGAACAGCAGGCAACTCACCTTCAAGCACTCATACCCAGCAGACCATTTGGGAAACTAGTAGAGGGACCAGTGCTTAACTTCTCAAAAGTGCCAGCAGCTTGTTCTCCTTGCTCCCATTGTAGGATGGGTCACCCACAGCCCAGAGCATGGTTTTGGATGGCAGCATACTGCAAGAGACTGAAGCTCTTGAGCAGTCTGGCAAAGAGGCTGTGAGATCACTGTGAGATGCCCCCAAGGAGGCTGCGCCTCTGAGAACACATTTTAAGACCAAATAAGTTTTCTCTCAGTTTGCAGAAAATCCATGAATCTGAAGGACAGAGGCAGAAAAGGAGGGAAGAGGAGGGAATGGGAGGAAAAAATTCCTCCTGGCAATGATAGCTGGAAATGTCAGCAGAGGAAAATAAATTTTTACATTCACTGACTGTAACACCTGGCTATGCTACAAGGCTAAATTTCTGAATTTTGTTCATGTCTCCCATGTTTATATGTGGAATAGGCAATTCTGTGTTCTCCTGCATTCAGGTTCTCAAAGTGACACCTGGGTTGTTAGTAAACCTCTATGTGTGACCTCAGATCAAAGTTTCCAGTTTTATAAGAGGATATTGACAAATTCATAGGATTCAAAGAAGAAAAGAGGGAGAATCTGGAAAACTAGACTTCCTGAAGGAGTACAGATAAATTCATGACCCTTATTTTAACACGCAGAAAGCTACAAAGAGGTTTAACTATTCTTCCTCTGCATGGGAAATTTATGCTGGCAAAGAATTTTTTTAGCTTGGCAAAATCTTACCAGATTCTAGTAGCTGGAAACCCTGACAAGACACTTTTGGGCCTGGGAATAGGTCCTGATGTTTCACAGTGACGTCCATTAACCCCTGGAGCTATTTATTTGGGGTCTTCTGTATCCCTGATGTAAAACATTGGATCGCTGTCTGAAAGGTCATGCTCTTGGTCAGCCAGAAGTTGTGGATTTGCTGAAGGAAGCCTTGCTAAAGGAACTGCCAAATTAAATTATATGCTCTATATTGTGCAAGATAGATGACTGTAATACTGTAGGTTAATGGATTATTACATACTAGAAGCTGCAGATAGTCTGGTACTGAAGTTAACTGGCCTGTTGGGCTGGAAATAGAAGCTAGTAGCCTTTCCAAGAATATTTCTAGTAATATTTTATTTATTTTTCACACCTGTCTTTTAAACTGAGGACAATGAAATCTTCCACAGCTGGTGATACTTGGAAGTAAATATGTCAGAAAATCTCACTGATGCCATGGCAAGAAAAAGTGTTTAGAAAGAACAAACAAGATTACACTTCAGAGGTAAGACAGACATTTTACATTCACCCAGGCTGCACATGAGCCTTCACTTCACTGGGTAAATGGTATAAAGACCACACAGCCAATGCTAAACTGAAGAATATGAATGAACTGGTTTCTTTTCACCTATTTCTGGTTGTAAGACAGCCCACCTTGAGGGCTAATATTTGTCCATGTGACACAGAGTTGATGATATCTCAGTATCCATAGCTGGAAATTATCATCAAGAAAGCCACATGATGAAATGTCAGAGTCAAATGTACCCCCCTGAAAGAATGTGCTCCCAAGCTCTTCTCCCTTGTCTTTACTCTTATTTTATTTGAGGTCTTTTGCTAGACATCTGGTTCCTGAAAGTTGATTGTTAAGGTGGGGAAACTCACCAGACTTGCCCACATCATGCCTGGAGTCCAGAGCTGGTGTTACCAATAATTCTCTTGGAACTGATGAAATACTAAAACTTTGTTCCACTATTACTTTGTCTTAATAATTGCTGAAGAAATGCTTGCAGACATTTAAAACCTTGACACAATATTTTGAAAAACCAGTCAATAAACCATTAGCTTTGATGTTAACAGACTATATTTTGCAACTAATGGTATATTCTGCTGTTATTTCCTTTCTCAAAAAAGCAGCAAAGATGGATTTTTAGTTTTTAGGGGCAAAATTGCTGAGATTAACTGCATGTATTTCATTTATCAAAAGCATTAAGTGTTTTGCAGTGGCTGATGAGTGTGTTTTAGATATACTGAAAGCACATAGATATATAGTTTACTTCTTTCATGTTAGAAGTTGTCTAAAGGAGGCCCATTATTTACATCCTTTATATCTAATCAAGATAAACTCTCAGTCTCATAAATAAGGACAGCCTTATTTGTTTTAGTGACTTATTTGAGTCTGGAAAGATTTGCTGAGCAGGGGCTGGGCTCAGTAATATTTCACAAAGCTAAAAATTTTGTCTTGATACATTCTTGACATGAGACACACCATTTTTCACATATAAGAACAATTACCTCATGTTTACACAGCATTTAAAGCATGGAAAGTGATTAGATTTTACCATCTCTGGCATGTCCGGGATGTACACATTGCTACTGGCTCTTTAAATATGGAAAGACATCCATTTAATGTTCTTTAATTTGGTGCTACTTATCTGTCTGAGGAAAGGTTCACTCCTGGTGCTGCTGATGAGTATGAAATACAGGCCTAGAAATAACTGTCAGAGAGGGAGGAGGCTTTAACCGGGAGATAAGTGTTAAGATAGATCTGCCTCCTTGAATCGGTGCGATGAGCCCCATACCCCGACGAGCCCACTCCTTGTTGGTTGATAACGTCTTCCCGTGGTGGGAGAGGTCAGCCGGCTGCTGTGGGAAGACTGCATGCCAGGGAGGGGAGATGGGTCAAAACCAGGGAGAGGAAATGACAGGAAGATAAATTTGAGCTGACCAGCGACAGCTGTTTGGCAGGCAGAGGTGTTCCGGCGGGCACTCCTGGGAGGTGAGAGGCATCCTCCCGGCACAGCATGGAGCTTCGCCATGGGCAGACCGTGAGCACCCTTCAAAAGGGAACCAAAAACGTCAGCGTGGGATGTGTACACTTGTGTCTCTGTTCCTCTACAGAGATGAGCTCCACTCAGAAGCAGAACAAATCCAGACCACAAAATCCCCCTTTTCTAGCTGTCTGCCATGCTGTTCCTGTGTGGGGTCTGGAGACCAAGCACATTCTCCTTTCTCCAA
Organism: Eurypyga helias; assembly: GCF_000690775.1. Lineage (NCBI taxonomy): Eukaryota > Metazoa > Chordata > Aves > Eurypygiformes > Eurypygidae > Eurypyga > Eurypyga helias. The sequence goes on along the minus strand of NW_010237363.1, from coordinate 18,452 downwards.
ATCTCCTTGCCAGTAGAATAGAGTTAAACTCACCACTTTTCTTCACTTGCACCGCCATAACTGCAGGGCCACTACCAAATTTGCAGCATCTGTGTGTGTCAGTAGCAGTGAACATTTTGGCCTCACTCTGCATAAGATTGGTTTAATAAAGATCTTATGTATGGTTCTTTCTTTAAAACACACTGCACACATTACCTAATGCTAAGATGAATGTGTCCAGGGATAGACAGCTTGGCACAGGGTCTGGGATAATAAGTGTTCTGGGATGATCTCCTGACCCTCCTATCCAAGTAAGGACTATACTGCTGGCTATCCCAGACTGATAGACTTGTTATTGCTCTGCTACATGTATATCAGTGTTGGCATTGAGAGCAGGCTATGTATGGTGTTTCTCCTGGGGTTTATGGAAATAGCATGGAAACACTTCGGCTTTGTGGAGTTGTCAATTTTCCAGCTGTAGTTTTTGTTTGTTGTCATTAAATGATCTATCATTTTCATATTGTGGAAACACCTTTGTGAACCAGCCTAGCTTGCTTTTGCAGTCTCAAGCATGTTAGTAAACAAATACAAATCCAATGCCTGGTGCAATCAGTTTCATGAACCAATGTGTCAAATATTGCTTGTAAGGAAAGGATTTCACTTGGGGAGTTGAGTACCTAGCGTATAGAGCTCAGTGGTCTTCAAGTTAGCTACAAGCTATGCAACCCCTTGGTGCTTTGGCCACTCTTTGAGATACAGCCCTCCACAAACTTTCAGATGCACAATGCTGTGTTGCAGTGTTGTTACTGAGGAGATGGAGCAGGAAGGAAGGAATGAGGTACTGTTGTTTTGGGTGGGTTTTTTTTAATTTGATTTTTTTTTAACAAAAACCATGAAAATAACATTTTCAGGAACTTTATTTTTCTTGTGGGGTATCTGTGGCTAATCACGGCAAATCAGCACTCCCACACCCTGTCCAAGCTTTAAAAATATTACTTTAATGGAAACAAATGCTAGTATTTTTAAGTCCAGGCAGGCTGGAGGCCCTCAAGGTTTTCAAACAGAGTAAATCAGAGAGGGCAACACCCTCATAATTTATATCAAGTTTACATATCTTTCTAAGGCACTAATTAAACCATTTGGTCTCAAACAAAATTTATTCTTCAGTAAACCAGAAATAATATTTGATCTACAGACTTTGTTCCTCCTCTTCTGAAGAACTGTATGTGCTGTGTTTTAAAGCCAAAGATGTCTGGGGCACAAAGCCCATATAGATCCTTCCCAATCATGTGTTTAGGAAGAGTATAACATAAACAGTATAACTAAGAGTGTCATAGCAGTCTAAAGAGTTTTGCTGTTTAACTCTCCTGAGCACTGGCCTCGAAAAGGAGGGTATTGCATCCAGATTGTATCCAAGCTATGTTACTTTCAAAACAACTCTGACTCCGTGGAGATGCATGTGTGGCTGAAGCGGACCGCTCCAAACCACTATAACGTATCAATGATGCCACGAAGGTGAATAGGAGCAAACCTCTAGAAAGCTGATTCTTACCCAGGTTGTTTATTCCTTTGGCTATTTACAGCACAGTCCCAGCCTTGCAGGGCTGTGCCCCCAGCTACGATTAGCCATGGCATAACCCTCCCTGGGACCCGCTGCCGCAGCGGGGGAAGCACTGTGTCAACAAACAGCACAACATTGGCAATGCTTCAGAGCCGCCTGAGCCTCTGCACCGCCGCCGCCGCCATGAGCGAAAGTAATTAGAGACCGTTCGCATAGGTTGTTAAGAAATGTGTAAACAGCAGTATAAACAACAGCAGGTCAGGTCAGGGAAGGAGGCTGGCACTCGGTGAGGCCACGGCTGGAGCTTGCCCAAGTGTGAAATTCCCAACTGGGAGAGAACATTTGGAAAAACAACGTGATAGAGGTTTATCAACACAAATCATCTCCTAAGTGGCACATTTTATTTAGAGCATGTGTGGCCACCATCTAGAAGAAGGGAACTTTTTATCAATCTAAGCTTTATCACTTCCAGATATCTCTTTCGTTGTTTACTGGTGGTGCACACAACGCCTTCATTTTGAGCGGTCCAGTTTAAACACAAGCAGGGATTGGAGTTTTTTTGTGGGGCCCGCAGTGAACTGTCTGTGCTCCCTTCTCAGAACCATGCTCGTAAATCTTTGCTTCAAGCCCTGAAACACCTCTTTGTGACCGTCACCCTTGAGAAACGTGGCATCCTGGCCCCAATTCATGAATCTGCTTCTGCTTGTGCCGACAGACCCTCCCCGCTCAGGGAAGTGCTCCAAACCCTGCTCAGCTTTGAGGAAGGGCTTGAATGTCTTTCTGAGGAGGAGGGTTTTTTCTGGCATGGGTCAGAAAATCAGAGTCACAGGGCACTCACAGCGGGGACAGGAGTATATAAATAAACCCTACATAAACCTAAAGTAAGCAGGATGGGAATTGCCTCTTAAAATTCAATCAGGAAAGCTTCCTGGGTGTCCTGAACTCCTAGGTGGCCACAGCGCCCTGCTTGATGCAGTGCTGCTTCTCCCTGGTGCTGACACCAGCTCTGTGATGAGCTAGAGGTCCCTCTGGCAGCTCCCACCAGTGTTTCAGGTCCCCAACACACGTAAATGAGGGGACGTCTGTGGGTGTTGAAACATGGCCTGCTGTTATTCCTGACTTGCCTCTCCACAGGACTTGTTACATGGAATTTCCAGATATTCACATAAACCACATTTTTTTTTCCCTGTGAGGCAGCCTGGCATCATTAGTTTTATTTTACAATGTGAGAAATTAAGTACACATTAATGAAGGCACTTGCCTAAATGTCACTGAAAAAACCAGCAGCAGAAGAATGAAAGACAACATCATCCCTCTGCCTCTGTTCTTCACCAAGAAGAGCTTATCCATCTCCCATGTGCAATTCCCTGTGAACTAACGCGGTGTTACCAGATACATATTCTTGACAGTACCAGTGATCCACTTTTGCCATAGTTTGAAGAGCAACCTGAGGGAAATGATTCAAGACAACACTGTGTTACCAGTTAGATAGGTCAATATTTGGGCATGGTGGATGGAGCAGCTCCATTTGGAAGATGTGCTTCCCACTCTGCTCCCTGGGCAGAAAGCAGTGGTGGCTTAGCTCCTGGTCAGCACCGGCTATTTACAGGCAAGAGGAGGCATTTAGCTGCGTGGAATGAACCCACTGCCCAAACAGCTGTTCATCACTTCAGGGAAAAGGCAGCAGGCCAGATGGGCTCATCTCATCACCAATAGGTCAGACCTTGCTGAGTTCAGCCAACAAAAGTAATTTTCTGCCCATTCCAGGGGAGTTTTCCAACATCCCAGTGTCATCTGGGTGACATGAATATTCCATTGCTGATCTAGTACAGTAGTCTAAATGTAGCAGCACCAATCAGACCATACCTTTGAAAGCCTGATCTCTTTGTGTATAGGTTATGTGTGGAAGCTATTCATAAACCTTTGCCCTCACCTTTTCAGTAAGCCCCAAGCTCAGTGTCTTCACTCTCCTAAGCTCTTCAGTTAGGAAGAGCTAACTGCCAGCAGAATGGCCAGCATGGCCAGCAGTGCCGCTCACCGTCCAAGTCATTCACTGGCTGAGGCACTCTGGGGGGATTGGGTTTATGAATGGCCATGATCATTGCTCATCATGCTGCAGTACCATGTGCGGGTTGCTTCTAGAAAAAGGTGAAAGGTGTAAGAAGTTGAGGAAAAAAATAATAAAATTCATATATTTATACAGAGCAAGTGCATAGGACAAGTGCATAACTTACCAACTCCAGTCCATGTTGTTATTTGCCACCTCGTTTTCAGGTTGCTTTTGAATATATTTTACAGCACACAGCACAGACCCCTGGGAGATAAACACCAATAATCTCCCTCTATTGCAAGAATTGAACATTTGTTCTTACCTTTCTTTTCCTGCCTTGCAACCAATTTTTCAGCCATTAAACATCCTTTCACACCACAGCACTTAGTTGCCTTTAAATTCTTTGATGAGGGATTTTGCTGGAAACCTTTTGGAAAGCCAAACACACATCAGGCAGATCATCATATGCTTGTTGACATCTTTGGAGGAATCTGATTTTTCAGGCAGGACGCCCCTGTGTATAATGGTCATTGACTCTTCCCAGGAAATTGTATGTTGCAAGGAGTCCTCTAACTCTGCTCTTCGTTACAGTTTGTCTCAGTTTGCCTGGCATGGGCAGGAGGCTTCCAGGTGTGTATTTCTTCAGTACCTCATAAAGCCTTTTTAGAAATCAGCATCACATATGCCTCCTTCCAGTCTTCAAGTAGCAGAACAATTTTAAGCAACAGGTTACACAGCACCATCAATGATTCAGCTATTTTATCTTTGACTTAATTTAAATACTTGATTATTTCTGATGGAGTGTTTTGTCAGTTTGTTCCATAAAATCTTTTACATATGTGTTCTCTAGTAAAGTCCCCACAAAGAAGGCTTCAGATTTGGCAATGTGACCAGAAAAAAAAGAAGAAAGAAAAAAAGTATAAGGCCCAAATCAACAAGAAGTTTACCCAGCAAAGAGCTTTCCCTCATTAACCAGCACTGGATTTATTTCTGGATCCTGAACTTCTTCGAATACCTGAAATTCAAAGGCTTCTTGTCCCCATTGTTTTCATCTTTCACCATGAATAGTTGGGTCAATGTCTTCACATTTCTCCTCTCTCTTGGAAGAGATCTTTGAGGAGTGAGGAGGGTTACATGCTCCCATAGAGAATTTCTGCTCTCGGAAATTATATCCATCTCCTGATTTAAGACACATTCTGCTTTTGTCACACTTTTTATTGCAAAGATGGCCCAAATCTTCTCTCAGCAGCATAGCCAGAACTGAATTGTTCCAGCAAGAATAAGGCTGGGGCTGAGTCAGGGCCTGCGTGCCCATAACTGTGACCTTCGGGTTCTAAAACAGGGAGCAAGAAGGGACAAAGACCTGTGGGTCAACTGAGGGAGGTATGGACACAGAGTTGTGGGGTTGCAAAACACCTAGATGAGCCAAAGGTCTTGAGCTATCAGCTACCCAGCTCCTTTACCAGCTAGTGATTGCTGTATTTTGGTCAGGTATTAGGCACCCTAAACCCCTCTTTACTCTCGCAAGGGGTTTCAGCCTTCGTCTCACCACGCAGGGCAGTTGGAACCTCATGGCCTCTTTTGAACCCATTAATACCAACAGCACCATGCAGAGTTCAGTACCCAGCTCCAGTTTATTTAAGGTTTGCTTTAAAAAAACATTATGAACTGAATTTTATTAAATCAACTTAATAGGAGCTGTGAAGTAAAATAAATAAATATGGAACTCATTTCTGCAGTTAGTGGGAATAATTCTGTTTGTTTACAAAGGCCATTAAAAGCTTACTGGAGGTGTTCATTTCAGCAAGGAGGCCTCATTGATGGATCAGCGCAGCCTTGCCAAAACTGTATCCAAAATTTCACAGCAGTGCTCTCATTAGGCTCTAACAGTTAAAAGAAAACACAACTGAAGAGAACTATTAATGTTTCCCGGTGGCCTCCAACCTCCTCCACATTAGTTTTTCCCAAACTACACCACATAAAATCTCTTTTAAGGTTTTAGGGGGCTGGTGACTTGCAGAAAGGACAGAAAAAGGAAGAGCTGAATGTTTTGTGTTCTTAAAACGAGGCACATTAAACCAGAATCCCTGATAACTGCAGAGATGCTTAAGTTGTTGCACAGTGTAGTGATTCTGATAAAATGCTCAACAACAGAGAAAGAATTATATATTAGTAAAAAAGTAAGAGTGGTACTGCAGAGAATTAAAATCCCTATTTTAAAATGTGAACTAAGTATTTCTAGGGTGTGAGAGTTCAGGGCTGCCCCGTTTCCATGTGAACACATGGACCTATTGTATTTCTTCACCCACAGATTTCCATAAGCATACACACTTTTTCATTTACATATTTTTCATATCAAGCAGTCAGAAATAGAAGTCTGGAATAATTTCTTGTCTAAACACATTCTATATTTGCTTTTAATCATTTAATGGTTTTCAAATACAGGTGATGACCTCTGCTGCCGCCAGCCTTAGCCAAAGTACCCAAAGAAGTGACCTGCTTTCAGAGAGGTACACAGCCCCCTGCTCCACTGGTGTCAGGAAGGGGCTCGGGTACTTAGCACCTCTGGATGTAACACCTTTTCACTGGCTGCACACCTCCTGAGCAGCTGCTGCACATTTGCAGCTTCCTCTGGAAACATTTTCAAACACCATAGGCAGCTTTTCTGAGCATTGTCAAAGAGAACCTGTGTCGAGTGCCACAGTGACACAGGTGACGACTTCCCATAAGAAGCTGGCACAGGGATCTTGAGACTCTGGTGGGATCCTTGGTAATGGGGTGAACCCTTGAAGCACAGTCTGATCCCCCTTAGTACAGTTTGCCAAAGATCTCATGATAAAATCTGCCTTGTATTTAGGCTTTTAGGAATCTGATATGAGTCATTCCCTTTCCATCTTTGGACCAGTAATCTGCAGAAGAACTAAAGAGATTAGGCACAATTTGATGGCTTTGCACCTCTTACTACCTTCTTCCCTTCTTCTTCCTGTCCCTGGGTGACAGTAACAACCTTTTGTCATGATGTGCAAAAGCATGTGACTGCAGTCACCAACTGGAAGAGACAAGTTACAAGCCACCAAGGATCAGGTCCACAGAAGAATGTTACATGCCCCAGGAATTTGGGGGCTGCTGGCTGCCCTCTGAAGGCTTTTCCTTACGTTCTCTCCATCACCATTGCTGTGTCAGCCCAAAACCTCTGCATCTGGATGGGTCTCAGTGCTCAGCATTGTGGCCATGGTGGAGGGAGATGTGAGGAGGAGGAGAAGGTGGTTGTCATAGTGGCCATTTTTCCTGTTATCCTCTTGTTTTAGAGTACCACCAAGAAACTGGGGATGAAGCAGCCCAGAAGAGCTCAAACAAATGGCACATACATGCCAAGCATGCCTGAACAGGCATCTCCCCCACTCAGTCTGTGCCCCTGTGAAGGAAGGATGGAAATACTAGCGAGCATCACAGAAAGGGCAGAGCAGATGACAACACCAAGCCTTGATGGAGCCAAGTCCTCAGTGTGTGTCTCTGCTCTTGGGTGTTTTGTAACAGTCACTGGATAAAATACAGAGACAAGCCTGGGGATGTGAGTAAGATCCAGGGCCTTGAATGGGAATGAGATAAACTAGAGAAATGGGATCTAAGCAGCTCAGAGGATATACTAAATTCCTAGTGTGGGAGGAAGAAAAACAGTATTGTACAACTTTCAGCTGTGAAGATACTCAGACATTAAATATCTTATGTCAAGTTCTCAGCCACAATCAGCTTTATTTTATCTTTGTTTCAATAGCCTTTTTTTCCTAAATCTAATCCACATATGACTAAGACATGTGAAAGATCCAGGCTAGCTGTTGATTTTACAGATTACAGGGAAGATGTGAGGGATGCTCTGTCTGTCCTCTTTCCACAGCAATAGTGAATAACAACCACTGAGAGCCATGGCCTTTCAACGAGCAGCTATAATAAAACAGATTTCCTAGAAGACTGTTAAACAGAGATAGAAATCTCTTTAAAATTTTTATTCTGCTTTGCTAATCAACTGCCACTGTTGTTTAAGGTTGGCGTTTGTTCCATGAATTTTCATTATTTCAGAGCATCCCCTGCCAGACCCATTGTAAAGCTTTCTATTAAAATCCTTCTTGTAGTGGGACGAAATTCTTTTTTTTTCCAAAGACTGATTTAATAGAAACTTGGCATCAGAAAAAGTGTTTCTGTTTCATTACTATGATATATAAAAGTTCATGGGGCTCTCGGAATATTCTTTCTAAAAAAAAAATCATTAGCACATGCTGCAATACAGAACTTACTGGCAATTATACAGTAGTTGTCATTCAAACACACATTTCCCATAGCGTTTCTAAGACTATTAGAAATCATTCTTAAAATGCAGAGTGAGTATTGGAATAAAATTCATACTCTGTAAATTTTTTGGAAATGTTCCTCAAGTAGCTTTCATGGTAGTTTGAACACACAGACAGCTTGAAATTTTTTAAGCCCATTTAATTTACACTTTACATTGTTTTTTTAAACCATACTTCTAACACTTTTATTATAGCAACTCTTTTCAGTGTAGCCCATTAAATTCTTGTTTGGCTCTCAAAAATAATAATAATCTTTAGCACTTACATAGTGCTTTAGGTTTTTAAAGTGTTACACAAATATTAACTAATTAATGTTTGTTCAAGCCAGACTGGCCTTATAAAGAAGCTACAGTGAGTGAAGTGAACATTTTCCCTGTCACTATTAACAAGATTAAAGGTGTTGATGTTGTACAAACACAAATATGAGGCATAGTTTGAAATAACCCACCTGCTATTGATTTTGGCCAAATTATGGGTAATCTCAAACTTGTAGATTGCTTCTCAGTACTATCATAAAAGGAGAGAATGAGAAAGAGCTTGTTTGCCTGTTTTGGTAGCCGACAGCGAGTGCTGACGATGGGAAAAAGCCTTCACTTTCCGTCTTTGAGTACTTACAACTTTTCAGCAGCATGGGAAGTGTTTTTCCCCACATACCCACTGGGTCATTTCAGCACGCCAGTGGGCCCAGAAGCCAGAGGCTATGGTGCCATTGTGTGCTGCCACCCTCCCACCCACCTTCCCTTTCTCCCCCTTCTCACAGCCAGGGTCAAGCCTTCTCTTCCACTGAGTCATCGGGGCTTGGACCATAGTTTTACATCAGAGATGTTCTCTAACATACATTTGGTTTTAATATATTAAAAAGTTGATTGAGTAATCTTTACGACAGATGAGGTTTCCTGTAAATCAGGACCAAAATATTACCTTATTCAGTCATATCTGATGTGGTTGCCCAACAGTCGTCTCTACAATGTGCTTTCTGCAAAAGCCTCCAAATTTACTGGACTTCTGGACTCACAATAAAGATGTTGCAATCATTTCAAAGTATGACTCTCGCGTGTGTTCTGGAAATAACATGACCCTAAACATAACTGGACTGTCAGTGATTTCATACGGACTTCAACAATAGCCAGTAAACATATAGTTCAGACTTTAATCCAATTTTCTCAGTAAGACTAATTTCAGTAAGATGCTCCAGATAATACTTTCTTGTGGTATTACTGCACAGCTTGGGTGGTTTATCATTCAATCTTCATCTTTTATTAATGCACTGTATATATTATATATGACCCCAAACTCTTGTCAGTGCTGTGTTCCTAAACCCATGGAATTAATTAGCCATTTCCACGTTCAGTTTTGACTGCTTTAACACCACTGGAATTTCACTAATCACATTAGACATTAGCACCATTCACAGATTTCTATTCTTACACATTCCCAGTGCTCACAGCCATCCGCAGCTGACATCTACGGCACAGGCAGAAACACTGCGGAGACTCTTCTGCTCATGAGACGTCCCTCCGACGCTGGGGGAACACACCACAGCTGCAGGGCTCCATGCTGACACATCTACTAACAGGATTAGGACTTTAAGTAGAAAAAACATATGTCATTTGCAATATAGTTGGAGAGCTACCAACAGCTGTAATTAAGGATGCCTATGCATTTCCATGCTAAGCTCCTGTTTTCATTTGCCCATAACTTTCCAAAACTTTCACCTATAAGGCTGAACTTTTACAGTCCCACTTTCTGCCAAATTGTGGCTTTTTTGGGTTTTTTTTTGCAGTTGTTGAAAGTTTGAGGAAAAAGCAATCTATCCATTTTTTTGAATGAGAGAAGAGAGAAATCAAAAAAACCCTCTCATGTAAGCATGTGGATTGGAACAGATTTATGCTGAATTTTCTATTTAATTTAATTTTCATATGGCATTTTTAATTCTTAAATTATGTTCCAGCAGCTGACAAGTGTGGGATAATTTTGTAACAAGGCAACAGAAGTAACACAACACACTTTCCCCCTACACCTTGAGATGCTCAGTCACAGAGTTTTACAGACTCAATTTAAATACTTGCTTAAAAATGTTTTTCCTCTTAGTGGCATGGAGAGATCGGAGAACTCCACTCTGAATATGCAGCCATAATAACACTCCTGTTGAGTTTTTTGGTGTGGAAATCGGGTATGAACAAACTCTACTGACCACACAGGAGTGTCGTGACCCTTTCTTAGCTTGTTTGAATAACACTGTGTGGCCCACAAGTGCTCGGTTGTATGAAATATGTGTTGGTGTTTGCAGGTGACTCAGACTGTTTTGAACTTGAAGGACTATTACAAGCCTTTTTGAGTCTATGCCTCATCTATCCCTTTCTACCTGATGGAAAGTAATCAGTATTAAAAATAATGTTAAGATCTTTTTAAGACAGAAAGAGATTTTGCCTTACCAACTCATTTCATTCCTGTCTTTTCCTATTGTTTATCCTTCCTCTTGCTGCTGCTGGGTGTGAATTTAGACTCTTGTAACTCAGCAAACTCACAAGCGTTTACTCTGTGAGAAGGCATTGCAGTGCTGGAATGTGTCCAGAGAAGGGCAACGGAGCTGGGCAAGCGTCTGGAGCACAGGTCCTGTGAGCAGCGGCTGAGGGAACTGGGGTTGCTTAGCCTGGACGAGAGGAGGCTCAGGGGAGACGTTATTGCTCTCCACAACTACCTGAAAAGGGGTCGTAGCAAGGTGGGTGTCCATCTCTACTCCCATGTAACAAGCAATAAGACAAGAGGTAATGGCCTCAAGTTCCAAGGAAGGTTTAGATTGGGTATCAGGAAAAATTTCTACACTGAAAGAGTTGTCAAATATTGGAAGGGATGTTTGGAAGGGAAGTGGTAGACTCACCATCCCCGGAGCTATTTAGAAGACATGTAGATGTGATGCTTAGGGCCATGGTTTAGTGGTGGACTTGGTAGTGTTAGGTTTCCAGTTGGACCCAATGATCCTAAAGGTGTCTTCCAATCTAGGTGATTCCACGAATCTATGCCATATACTTAGGACACCAAAGTGATACTAAATAGTCAGAACTTATCACTGTCTGAATTCTCTTTGGAAAAAGAATATGTCTTCTGTGTTGATAGTAAATATCTAATTTAAAATAATAAATCTCACTTCTACTGTGTTTATTATTCTTGAGGGGAGGAAAGAAGGAGAGCTTGTGTGGGTTAGCTGGGATTTTTCATTTAGTCTTGTTTTTTCTTTGTGGATTAATTAGATCCTTTCTCCTTTATTCACTTATTTCTTTCCTCACCGACTTATTCCTTCACAGACAGGAAACTCAGCTTTCCTAGAGAGTTGTATAAATGCAAGTTGCTTTTTAAATGCAGTTGTCTGTTAAAGCTTTTTCTTCCCAAATTACAATTTGTGTTTCTGAACATCCTGGGAGAGAGAAATAACTTTTTGTAACAGTCCAGGTCTAAAAATTTTTTCACAGGGGATCTCTTCATGTTATTCCATTTCCTTCAAAATATACCCATTTAAGAGTAATGAACATTTTAAAAGGAAGCAAATTATTCCAACAACCTGAATGGGGTTTTTTTTTGTTTGTTTGTTTCGTAGTTCCTCCAAAACTGGTGGTTCAGATTCCTCATAATTTAGGTTCCTCATAAATCTAAAAGCTCTCTTGGACCTGCTGTATTACATAATGCTTGTTATTTAATTACTACAATGCAAGATGTTTCACTAGAAGAATATTATTAAGATAAAAAACAAAGGAATTTTTAGGAGATGAAAAAACCAAGATCCTCAAACAACAGGATTTGCCCTGTCCCCTTGAAGATACAGTATTATGAAATGACCTTTAACTAGGTGTTGTGTAGTATTTTCTTATAGGACTCCCATCTCACTTAAGGGCAGAGTGACTAGTCAATACTTTTTTTATTTCCACAAGTTCTGTAGTGTGTCTCCTAGGACTTCTGTAATGTACACCAACTTGCATAAGGACCTAAATATAAGATTATTCCTTTCTTCTTAGGCACTTCTTCCAAGTCTTCCATTATATTAACTCAATGACTGAAAAGCTAAGATGAATCGATATTTCCAGCATGTTATAACATGAAGTTCTCAGCACTCCCTCCTCCTAATCAGTCTCCAACTTCCAGGTCCACTTCCTAACTACTTCCCTCCACCTTCTTGCGTTACCTGAGAGGGTCCTGATCAGCATCTGCAGCCCAAGACAGGCACTCATGCAGCCATACTCTATAGGGACACTGCTGCTCTCTGTCTGCATGGAAGTAGACACAGCCTCTGGAGGACTCAGCAGTCACCCTTTGAACAAGGAAGTATTTCAGACATTTTACTGTTCAGGCAAATTTTAACAGGATTGGTGAAAGGCACATCTAATGCAAGTCTCAGGTCTCTTCCCCAAGGCACAGCTATGCAGTTCTTGTCAATTAATTATTTGAAGAACATTTCTTTACTGACCAAAAAGCAATGTATTCTTCCCAGAAACACTAGAATATCTTAGCTGAAACCTTTCCAAAGACTGATAGATACCAAGGAGGTACCCCAGAAAAAGGAAAACCTCATTCCTGAATTGCTGATATCTGGTAAAACTATTGGCAGCTGAAAGCATGATCTTATAATGACAAGTGTTAGATAATAGATACAGTAGTGTCATCTTCACCTGGATTATTTATACATTCACGTAGGATGTGAGTAGAGGATTGATACTTAGGAAAAAAATGTGTCATGATACTTGTAGCATATCATGTTAGTTTTGTGATTTATGTTTTTAATATAGCCACTCCTCATACTATGTCTACTATGGAGCCACAAATGCAGCTGAAAACAGACTGTAGCCTAGCATGTAAAGAGGAAATAGGAGACAGCAGAAAATGTCTGTTCATCTCCCTCTCATCCTTGTCTAATCCCCACCAATGTGACCCCAGCCTGTTAAAAAAATCATAGATCCAAAAAATCCACATATTTTCTAGATTAAAAAAGGAGAACAAAAGTCATCAAACCTTTTGCTGCAAATAATTCACTTAGTTGTAAAACTCACCAGATAAATAGCCCCATTGTTTTGCCTTGAATTGGGGAAACACTCACACAGCATGTTAAAAATTGTACACCAAACTTTTTCAATTTCTTCTTGAATTTCATGAAAATAGCCTTTGAGAGGTGAGGGCTGTTTGGTTTTGGTGTTTCTCTCCGGAGACATCTCCCACTGTCAGTTTGGAAAAATAATTATCCTTCCCATACCCTTCATGATCTTTTCCCAACCAATGAAGTGAGCTTCTTTTGCAGCCAGCTTGAATCTCAAGTGATTGCTGTACTTTATCAGTTCCCTGAGATTTTGATACCCAGATACCTGGAGCCAGCACCCTGGTCTAGCAAGAATAGCCTTCCAAAGCTTCAGTCAATCCACTGGAAGCTATGAAGTGCAGTGCAGTGATTTCAGCTAAACATTACCGGCTCCTGACCCTGGAAAGGGAAAAGTCAAAGTTCTTTTGGAAATGACACATTGTGACCTGCAGTCTGCTGTAGCACATTAAGTCTGATAAATGATCAGAAATGATGACTTAAACAAGCATCTAAGAGAGAGTATTTTGCTTAATGTACCCAGCAGTTAACCTTATGTAGTCACATTGCATAGTGGGCTCATTTGGAAGCCATGTAGGCTTAGCTAAGAATAAACAAAGCGTTGCAGTACCATTAAACGTTTTCTACGTCTTCCTTCTGTGTTAATGTGGTTCAGTGCTTCTGTCATGAAAATGAGCTAAATGGAGTTTCCCACACTCTCGACCACAAAGGGTGCACTATATTGCCTTTCCGATAGACATTTTGTACTTTCCTGAACACATGCCACAAGAGCAAGCCTTGCTTTTCACAGCACTGAAGAGGTTTGTAGCAGAGAAAAGGAGAAAACTCTGAAGCAGAAAAAAAATGGAAGTGCTATCAAAACCATGCAACTTTTCCAGGTGGAAATAAATAGCTATATGTGCACAAAAAGAAGTTAATTTTTTTCCCACATCCACCAAATGCTCTCCAAGTGAAATGCCAAATCTAATCCTCCTGCCTAATAAGTTCTCAAATTTTTAATTTAGGCACTTATGCCAGAGCCCTATAGGTACTAGAATAATGTGAGCTATTTCTCTGTATTAAGTTGCTCAACTATAATGACTTCATCATTTCATTTAAGCACCTGTTCTGGAAAATAGGTCCTGATTCTGCAAACACTCACATCTAACAAGTATTCCCATTTGAACTCTAAAAGTTGTATCCCAGCTCTTTAGGGTGATTTACGGCATACTATTAGAAGCATCTATAAGCACCTGAGATGTGTCAGTGGATGAATATGAGCAATAATTGTAAATACAGTTTATGGGTTAAGCAGTGCACTGATATTGGTGGCCAATACTCAGCAAAATACTGAATCTCCCAACGCCTGTTTAAACTCCCCACTGACTTCATTTGGAATTCAGACTTTAAATGAGGAGGTAGGAGCCCAGATGCTTTGCTGATCATGGGTCTTTGGCTGCAAAATGCTGAATCTTCCCAAAGGCCCAAATGGAAATGATAGCAGAGAGGTATTTTACGCATGCATACCTCCTCTTGGAGTTTATCTGATGGATGAAAATATCCCTTGAAGTTCAACTGCCTTTCTTGTTTCTCTCATAGTTTTTCTAAAAAATATGAAGTCCTCTTTTTCAGAGACATGCATTGCCAACAAATTGAAAGGGTGCCCATATTCTGGGGAAGGGTTTAGGCTATGCACACGGGCCATCAAGACAGACAACCCAGCTCTCCAATGTCAAGAAGCAAAGGACAACTTCCTTACCCACAGAAATAATTTTATTTTCTTAGGGAGAGAAAGTCTGCTGTCTTTGTTTCCCCTCTGGCCCTGTTGCTTCTCTGCAGGCGTCCCTGACCCCTGTGCAGAGCAATGGGATGAGGCAGGATTCCCAGAGCTCCAGAGGGGAGGGGAGGGAGGGTGATCTGAACTGTCCACTGACTTTCCACAAAGTCAAAGTCCAGCTTCCCTTCTCTGCTACTGCCCTACCTACCTTAGGCTTGGTCAGCATGGTGAAGACCTCCTTCATATGTGGAGATTCCTTACTCACATGTTAAATAGCTCCGGGATTTGCTCCACTACTAGATACAGACAATATAATGATACCGGGGTGAGCTTGGCCCAACACACTTAAATAGTAGTTTATGTTCCTACTCATACAGTAGCATGAGTAAAAGGTCCAAATCCATGTAAATACCAGAATTTCTTCCACTACTTTCTGTCTTATTTTAGCCTCCTACTTGCAAATCTTCTGGAATCCTTTGCATTACGTATTGTTGAGCTGTTTCTGTGTGTCTTGAGCTTGGCTGCAACTAGGATTCTTTTTGTTTTTCAAGTTAGCATCTTAAAGAAAGGAAAATAAACAAGAAGTCAGAATTTCCTGCAGGACAGTAGGAGGGGAGAGATCAGATCAGCTATAAGATGTTGGTGTTATTTTCCCAGGATAATTTTTTTTTTTTTAAACAATTTATTTAGTTAGTTAGTTATTCTCCACAGATAAAATCACCTACAGACCCATGGACAAAACTGGAATATGTTTTTCAGAAATAACAGAGTTCAAATTGCCAAAGATCACCTCTGTGGTGAATTTCCCTGTTCTCAGTGTTGTGCTTACAGCACAGACGTTTCCATATGAAAAAGGTGTCTGAAAGTAAAAGACCCAAGTTGTGTGCTTTCCTGGTGCAAACGGTCTGGGAGTAACTGTGGCTGCTCAGTCACTTGTGTAACACTTTTCTTACTCATCTCTGACTAGTCCATGGACACTGCAGACTCATGAGGGCAGGCAGGGCCTACTGCTGCGCTTGCATAGTACCAGAACTTTAGGATGATGCTTAGTCCTTACGCATGGGTGTAAGGAACATGACTGATAGTAATTTGTCTCCCTAGAAACTTCACTGACTTAATCTGCAACAAATTTCTCTTCTCCGACTGAGTTAGTTAACCCAATACATTTATGCTTAAGCATTTCTTTGGGTAACTGGCTTGAAATCACTGTTCAGGAATTCCCTTCTTGGAAAACTATAGCTAATACCTGAGATGGACATGGCATACCAGGTATCACACACAAGGTCAAAACCAGTAAACATGGCTATCGTCACAGCAAAGACCAGATGTTGGGGAGCCTTCAGAAGTGAAGAAGGAAGAATTTCTCAGCACAGGTCCATTCTCATCAATCGAGCAGCATCTTTGCATGGAGACATGCCATACACAAGACTCTGCTCCACCGAAGCAGCAGTGATGTGCTTCGCTGTACACATGGTCACAAAAGGTATAACTAGGGGACTATGTTAACAGGGATTGCAAAGTGAAAAACGAGGGTTCCAAACCTCATTTATCTGCAAACGGTTCATTGATTATTGGTTTGTTCTCCTAAAGGGAACGTGCAGGTGAACCGTCAAAGTAAAAGGGCAAAGTGAAATGGGGACTGTGCCTATCTGCAGGGAAGAGGACCGTTTCAGCGGCATCTCTAAAGCCATCATCCAAGCTTTTAGCTCCTGTTCAGCCCTCAGTCCCCCCTGCAGAAGAACAGCCATGAAACTTGCAGGACAGAGATCCTCACTGCAAAGACTCCTCTAATGACACCGGTGGGCCGCCTAGACCTAGATTCCCAATGTGCTGAGAAAGTTTAACCCCCTCTTTGAAATCCATGGGACATCTTCCCGAGATGGACCAGTCCCTGCGTGCTGAGGGCCCCATGCACTTGGGGCACTGCATGCTTTAGGAATATATGCCCAGCTGAGGTTTTGAGTATTTGGCTGTGATCCTGGAGTAACCTCAGTGAAGTCAATGGATTTTCCTCAGATTTACTCCAGTATAATGAGCTAAGAATTAGGACCTCTGTGCCTTATTTTGTGGATTTTGATTAATTTTAAATAAAGTTTCCACCTTAAATGAATTGCAAGTGTTATCTGTTTTTATATATAACTTCATGCTCTTTATTATTTAAAATGTCCAATTTGCGAGATGAAAACATAAATACTGACTGCAGCTGTAGAATTTAATAAAACCTCAGGTTTGAGCTAGCAAGTGAAAAAAAGTATATTATTGGAAACTTGTGGTCAAACTTGAAGCTTGAAGGAAATATTTTAGCACTATCACAATATTAAATTGCAATCATTATTTAATTTATCTTCTCTGAAATGACTTAAGGGAAGTGCACCAAAAACCCTATTTACCTAAGCCAGGAAATAAGTCAGTGATCAGCTAGGTGGATGAAGTAATTGAAAGCTGACAAGGGACAATATAATGCCACTATTGTAACAGCACTTAGAAGTATTGTTTGACTTTGACCTGCTTAGGAATAAATGTTGCACAGTTTTCATTTCATCCAAAAGAAAAAAAAAGTGTACAGCAATAAAATGTGTTCCTTTAACTGAATTCTTGATATTTTTCTTTAAATTGAAAAATATCAGCTTTGGCACATCTGGAGGAAAGGAATGTTCCCCACAATTACCAAGATTTTGAAAAAATATAGATATATTAGAAATTAAGGTATTCACCAGTCAGTACTTCCAGCAAAAAGTCTGAACCCCTGGGCAACCTGTGCATTTCAATTGTCACTTTGAACTTTGGAACAAAGGGTAGACTGTAAAACCAGTTTATAAAAAGTATTATGAGATACCACAACTGGCATTTTTATGACCTTATTAAACTACATCCAAGTGTCATAAATTATATGTAATGAAAGTGAATAGGATCTCTGACTTGATTTTAATATTAAGAACATGCTTATTAGTTTAAGTTTTGAGGGGTTTTTTTCTGAATAAAGGGGGTATTTTGGTTGTTTACTTACTTGATGTTATGTGGAAGTCATAAAAGCCAGATTACATTAAATTGTTTTTGTTCATATAATAATAGTGTTAGTAAATTATTTGGGGGTAATGAGCAGGTTATCTCACTAAGTAAAGCAAAAGGTGTTAATTTAGACTCAAATATTTCACATTCTTATGACAAACGTATCGACTAATCAAGTTTAGACATGAGAACCAAGTTATGGTTCCGAAAAAAATTCTGTCTTTCAAGAACAATTGTTCAGAGAATGCTGTAACTTTTTTTTTCCCGATGCCCTGTCTCTGCAGTAGGAGAAAAGCTACAGATGTCGGTTCAAAGTAAACTCATTTTTAGATCCGTTACTGGTTTAGATGGAGAGCTTATGCCCAAAAGCAGCATAAAAACGTGTTGATATATATCAGAAGCAGAGAGCTCACCACGGGGGAAAATTATCTGTGCCATTCTCTTGAGAATGTCATTTAGCTGTACTGCATTGAACCAAAGGTCCATATGAGCGAACAGCCTGTCTCCAGCACTACCCAAAAGGGAAAGACTAGGGAAGAAGGTAAGACTCATGTAAGCAGAGCATGCACTCACAAGACTTTTCACCCTCAGCCCCGTCACCCTCCTCCAGTCATTTGCAGCACTGGGAGGGAGAATTAGGGTGACCACCTGTTAGTTGCAGAGGCAGTTGT
>NW_010237362.1:0-18142 GCF_000690775.1 Eurypyga helias | reverse complement strand
CCCCCTTTGCCGAATAGGAAGCAAGTAGTGCTGCTGTGGGTTTCTGCTAGGCGCCTTTACACGCAGAAGTGACACGGATCGGAGGGATTGTTATGACGAACTGCAGGGAGAATTTTGGTTAATTAGTGTTAGGGCTTGATGACTTTTAGTTAAGCTTCCCTTAGTTCAAATGCCTTTTTGCCAGGAAAGTTTTATTAGGACGAACTAGCAAATCTTGCTCCCTATGGTGCAGCTTGCACCCGTGCTGTAGAAAGAGTTTATTTGAAATAGAGCTACAGATGGTGAGGGTTCTTCTTCCATTTCTGTAGCCAGAACCCTGAAAATAAAAGGTGTAAGCAATGAAGTTTCTGACACTGTTGCTGGAACTGGCTTCAGAGTGCAGAACTTGACACTCTTTAGTTGTGCTCCGCAAAGCTTTACGAGTCTGTCTGGTCACAGTGATTAACTGCAGCGTCTGCATGAAAGGCTTACTCCTAGGGCTGGTTGAACTGTTGCATCTTCCAGTATGGATTGGAAGTCTCAAGTGTTGCAGTTGTACTCGTTCAGTGTTTTTTCCGAACTTCCTCTCGCAATGTATTGCCTCGCTTTTCTGGCTGTGCTCTTTGAGGACTCCAAGGCTGTGGTTTCATCCAGCTCTTGTCTTATCTGTGGTACTGTTAATGTCTTATCCCTGATCGTAGTCGCTTCTTTGAAACTGTACTTCTGCCCTAACCGTACGACTCGCTGCTTCCTGTGGTACTTGTAAGGACTTGGATGGCCATCCGACTGAAGCCTGCTTGGAAACAAGCTACCCAAGATCTCAACTAGCAAGAGCTCGTTCCTTTGGAGGATGGTTTATTCCGTGGTATAGCAAGGGTTTGTCAGATTTGGAATGAGGCTTATTGCTAACTGCTGGAGGATGTAGAGTGGGAATTCGAGCCAAGTATGAGCTAAGACTTTGGAATTACTTGCTACATCTGAAGCACAAGATTTCTTCCCAATGGACAAGCCATTTGTGTAGTGACCCTGCATTAAAGATGCTTGCTGAAGGAGTTGGATAAATTCCTTTGGAGGGAGAAGGAATTCTGGAGTCTGAAGTCAACAGAGAAGGCCAACAGTGACAAGCTACTGAGGATGACAGACTGCCCCTGCAAGGTATAGTTGTCTTGGTTTTGTTGTGCTCTGTTTCTTACTGTGGGTAGAGGGATGACAGGAGCCAGGTGGAGTTAGTTCTGAAGGCTTCACATTGAAACTTGCAACTGTCTGGCAGGTGTTAACTCTTTTAACCTCAGTTCTTCATGGGATTGTCACCTGTTCCTTACCTTCTCTCAGGCTATTGCCTCTGGTGCTCCAGAAGCATAGTCTGCTGCTGCTTACTGTTGCCATTAGCCCAGATAAAGGCATCATAAAGCAATGAACCTGTCACAGGTGGTGGGCAAAACCATGACCATGGCAGCGTACTTGCTTTTACAGTCATCTGTCGTTCGCAAGACAGGTGCAGCACTGCAGCTTTGCAGGCAGTGGGTTTGGCACATTGACCCCTTGCTCTGCTAGCCAAAGGCCTGAGCCTGTAACCTGGAGGCCAGCGTATGACAGTAGTGCAGTAGAGGATGTTGCTGCAATATACCAGTGAGATCAAAGGGCAGAACCGTCCCGGAGGGAAACTAGTGCCTTATGGTTTTGTCTGCTGAATTACCAAAACATGCTGTCCCAGTAGCCTGTGTCCCCCGCCAGCTGACCAGGGTCATTCTCAGGTAGTGACAGCAAGCTGTTTTCTGAACTCCACCTTAAAACCATATAGGTGCACGAACAGGGTTGTGATGATTTCCCACATAACTGGAAATGCCACTTAATAGTTTGGGAAGACCTGTGTTGAATTAATATCTCCGATGAGGAGAGCGGCATTTCATTTGACACTGATAAAGTATATATGCCAGGATGGAGCGTTCACATCTGGGGAGGGCTGCGACACGTGGAGTGAATGATCACAATGCCATTGCCCTTTGTAACTGTGAGTTGGCTTGTCATGTGCAGCTTAAACTACAGCCTTGGAATGGCTTTCTTAAAAAATAGGTATTGTTGAATCATCACAAATAGCTTGCTTTTTCCTAAGGAGTTATTTTCATTCTGTGGTGGGGTTTTTTGTTGTTGTTTTTTTTAATCAAGCAACAAAACCTTGAGAGTGTATTAAGAATGTCCTTCTACATCAACAGATTCTTTAGAGAGCATGCCTTGTATTTTATCAGATGTGAACCTTAAAATAGAACTCCGCACTGAGCACCTGTATTTGCAAAAACCTGTTCTTGTACCATTCAGACCATAATGTAATCCCTTTTCTCCCGATTTCCCTTTAGATGCTGTCAAGATAGACTCCAGTGCACTCAATTAGGAAGAAGATGATGTGTACTGAGGTGCTTCTCTGCCTGGTTACTGTTACTTTGAAACAGCAAGAGAGGAGTGTTGCTGATGAAAGATAGTGGTTGTGATGATGAGGTACAAGAAAAGGAAGTAAGAATAACAGCTGGTGTGTGAAATCGTAGGTGCAGAGATGGACAGAGGATGAGGTGCTGGGACTGAAGACAGACGATTCAAGTCACAGGAAGCAGCAGAGCTCGTGGGTGACTGGAGGTGGAGATACATGGCTTTTAATACACCTTGGAAAATGGACTCAGAAGGGACACCTGCAAAGTGATGCCTTTTCCAACATTGGTGTTCCTTCACTAGTGAATTTATACACTTTATTCTGGTCATAACTTTTTGGATATTTTTTTCTAAACATCTTTCCATGTGCCTTTATCTTGTTTGTATAACTCTTTGTTTATGCAGTGGCACTTTCACTTTACATCTTTCCATGTGCCTTTATCTTGCTTGGCACTTTCACTTCATGCCTATGACTTGCTTCTTCCCTGATACGTTGTTTTTTACAGTAGGGAGAGTGTCATCCTTACTGATTGATACCTTAAGCAATTCAGTGGTTGAGAAGAACAAAAGGACTTCCGTATTGTACAGATATTCCGCTGTTTGCACATCTCAAGTTGTTTTGAATCTGTTGAGCAATTAATAAGGGCTGCTGTCAGAATCTGTTGTGGTCAAAACGTTTGGACTGCTGTGGCTTGGCACCTGGGGGCAATTTACTTCCTCAGTTAAGGAAACTTCCAGACAGCATGCTTCCAGGTACTCCGTGTGTTGTACAGTCAGTCTTTCATTGTGCAAAAAAGATGAGAAAAGCTGTTTCAGTGCTCAGGAAGCTGTGGCTGACAAAGATATTTCTACCTGATTTTTCATTACCTAGTTCTTCAAATTGATGACAGTCCAGTTGCCACTTGCTACTCAGAATGGCACTTCTTATTCTTCACTGCAGGTGTAGAACATCCTTAATTTCTGATCACTTTGGGATCTCTCTTCTTCTGGTGGCTATGGAGGATAAGATCCGATCCTCCTATGGTTCAATTCTTTAGCATAAGTTTTTTCACGTGCTCACTGCAGCAGTGCAGTACTGCTGCTTTGAGACATCAACAAATGTTAGCAAAAATCTGAGTCTTGTAGCCTCAGTGAATTGTTGCTGAAGTGTGAATCCAAGACATTTGTATTTGGTTTCATTTACTGGATTTTTAATTGATCAATATTACAAAACATGGCTGAGGTTTCCAAATATCATCAGAGATGGACAAGAATAGAAGACAAAATCTTCTTATGGAGTGGTTGCACTAGGAGTATGTTCATCCAGGCAAGCTGTATGTAAAATACTTAATCCTGGAGTGTTTTAGTGATGAGCAGTTGCTTGTCAGTAGTTTTGTAGTCACTGAGGGCAGATTAACAAAAGGTATGTTGAGTAAAAGTAAGGGTTATAACATCAGCTTTAGAAAAATGCTTATAATCAGGAAAGTTTCACCCTCTCTGATAGTGCTTCGGCAAACAGCTTGGCTGTCATCACAGCTTCTTCTGGTTTATTATGAAAATGCTGTGGCAAACGTGACTTTTTTTTTTCCTTTAGGCACTTCCTTACAGGTACTCGTCCATCACCAAGGAAGACTGGCAGTGTGTCAGTACCTGTACTTAGCAGTGAAGCGCAGTTGTTCTTTAGCAGGCCTTGATTTCTTGCCAGAATCCCAGCAGATGGGTAACCTTGCCCAGATATAAAAAAAATGATCTCTAACCAACAGTAGAAGCTTTGTTTTTGTTTGTTATGTAGCTTTCGAACGACCTTCTGTTACGCACTACTCTGAAGGTTGTGGAGCTTCTGCTGCTTCTCCTGGGACTCAGTTTGGTATTGTTCTCTCTGCAGCCTTTAATGTAGGATTTTTCTTGCGTGTTCTGTATGTAGCAGAAAAACTGAGACTCGCGAGCCTGATCACATTGATTGTTAATAATGGTTTGGGAGCATTATGCTGGTGTTTTTATGTAACGCCCCAAGTTACTTTAAGAAGTCTGTAGAGATTTTTTTTTTTTTCATCTTAAATTGAAATTTTTCAGCTTTACCATCAACATAAATTAGGCTTTTCCTCATGGCTGCGTGAAGAGGAGGTAACTGAAAACTATTGGGAAGGTGGTTTAGTATCAATCAGATTAAATTCACTGTGCAAGTCTTCCTCTCTTACCTCTTCCCAAACACCTCTTTCTAGTGCAGAATGAGCTGCTAAGTACCACTGCTCTGGTGACCAGCCCAGGGGGTGTTGTGTTGGGAGGCCAAGCCTCCCTGTAAGCTGAAGCTGTTAGATCTCCATTCCTTTAACTACAGCTTGTTTCTGGGTTTGGGCTAGGTCCCTGCTGCTTCCGAGGAGGCTTTGTGGGAGTGTTTATATTCCAAGTTATGTAGAGTTTGAAAAGAATGGTTTGAGAAAGCTTTATATAAAATAAGTTTCCAAGGGTTGTAAAGTAAGATGAGATATATTTATGTTTGTATTACTCATTACACACAATTTTTTTGTAGTTGGTTTCATTGACCTTTTCTGGCAGTTTAGATTTATGGTTGCCAAATTTTTAAGCTGTTGCCATTCCTTATAGAGATTCCTTGCTTTTTATATTTTTAAGGGAAGGAAAAAAAAACCCAAACCACACAAACAAGTGGTCCTCTCACAGGATTTTCTTGAAGTGCTACAGATTTTCTTAAGCAGACACCTCTTGTCTCCACTCATGTTTTTAAACAGAGCACGGCAAGTTGTTGTAGAAATGCTGGCACTGCTTATCTTCAAATAAAGAGAATCCTGGTCGTTGCCCTTTTGTGAATTAAAAAAGGTGGAGAAGACTGAACATTCAAAAAAGCGATCAGATGAGTTGAGGGAAAACAGAGCCGTGTAGGCAGGGATTTGGAGCTCATGTATTTGGTTTTGCCCATTAGAATTTGTTGGGCTGTTCTGAAGAATGGAAGCTTTTGTAAGAAGATGCTAAGCTGCTCTTTCAGTAATTTCACTTATCATGAGATGGGTGGGTTTTTTCTGTGTGTAGGAAGGAAGGAATGTTTTCTATCATTATTTAAGGGAGGGGTTAAGTGTTTAGATAAAAATATTACCTAAACGTCACTATACTTCAGAACTTGTTAGTCTGTTTTTATCGTGTGTGTTCATATATAGAACTGTGAAGAATCTGGTGGGATTCAGGCCTCCCTCTGTTTAAGGGTGATAAAGCAGGGTGGCCCATTTTCTTAAATTTAAAATCTGAGCTGATTTTATGGGAAACATGGAAAAACCCTCCAAACTTGATCTTTTTTTTGAAACTGGTCATGTGACAGTGTATACTAACTTGTTCTCATTTCTCATCTTCTGTTACTAAATCCTGCATCTTACCCGGTCTTGCATCATGTCTTACGTAATAGACTTCTTGGGACGTGCTTTGAGTACCCTCAGATAACACTGTTTCATTCTCAGCCTGAGCCTTTCGGCACTAGAGTAGTGCAGATGCTAAAGTTACACATTTCGATGATAATTGTACACCAAGCCATCCTGACATTTTCCTTTGAACCCCTAAATGATACTTAACTTACGTAGCACCGAAACTTATTTACTGCCTGCCTAATATAGGCAAGCTACGCTGGCAAGCCAACGATGCCTCATGATGGTTTCCTCTGCTGAGGTGGATATTGTACAGAAGTAGAGCTTGATGATGCCAGAGGACAATGGCCTTTGAGAAGAATGATGTAATTATCCCCCAAACATAAATGCGTATGTCCCCCAAAACATAAGCTGGGATTGGGTTCTTATTGTTGACTGTTTCAGCTGCCTATGGATAATGTTTCAGGCCACGGCCTGATGTGGCACGTTTGTTTGTTTCCTGGGGACTCTGTGTTACAGATCAAAAAGAGTTGTGATGAGGCGATGTAAGTCTACAATCTTGTTTTCCAAGCAAAGGAGAAAACAGAGCTGTTCTTTTTATTGCTCCATTTTATCATACTCTGTATTTTTACTGTTGGATTGACTTGGTAATTTAACACTTCATGAAATGCAAAGTGCTAGAGTATACTGTAGGGAGGATGTAATACAAATTTCTTCAGTGCTGCTTTCAAAAACACTCTGAAGGCAGCATCTTCAGGCAGCTAAGATCAGCTCTGATCTTTAAGAGAATACTTCTGCAAGTCTGTAATTTCTGGTATGAAGATGTTCCAGGCTGGTATAGTATTTCAGATGTCAGTGTTTGATTTGTAAATGCTTGGAACCGCTGGGCATGCTGTTACTCGGGTACCTCTACAAACACACACTGCAGTTGTGCACAGCGATGTTCTTAGGAAAAATGAAACTGTTGTTATAATCAAAATAGTTATGTTAGCTAGACAAATGGAGAGAAGCTCTCCTGCTCTGTTTTTGCCAGAATGCTTTTAAGTTAAAAAAGCAATGACTCCTGGAGATGTTTTTTAAAACCTGCTGCGTAAGGGTATGCAATCTGCAAGAAACTGAACACATGATCTAGCATATTTTAAATCTCAACAGCAGTTAAGTGAGCACCCGGACTGTGCCCAGACATGAAGTTTTCAAACTAATGAGTGCATTAGCAGGCAAGTAGGTTTCTCTTTGAGACTGTTGCATGTTTGAAATTCATAACATTTAGTTCTTGCTATAACTGCAAACGGGAGTGAAAACTTGGGTGTAAAATTCAATAATTATAGCACCATGATTTGAATACAGACATGGCTTTAGTAATTGGATGAGACAGATTGTTGGGTTTTGGTTTAAGATGGTTAAGTACTTATGCTAGCGATTGAGAACTGGTTGAGATGGTAAAATGATGAAATTGAGGCTTGAAAGATGTGTTGCGAAACTCAGCAGTCATCTTGCTCTGGCATAATATTTGTTGTCGGTGTAGGATTGAGATTGAACTGCCTTTTTTTAGGCTCCGAAGCACTGAGTTTTGCATACCTGAAATTTAAACTGGTTAAAAGTGTCCTATTTTGTGAACTGCAGAAGTGCAAAGGAAAGCTCTACCGGAGGCTTGTTCTGCAAGTTAAATAACTGTTTGGGAAAATAATGGGAGGAGCAAGGAGGATCACGCATCAGTGGATTTACACCAAAGAGAATTTACAGACACACCGTACAAAGGAATGTATGGGGACCAAACTTTCAAAACCTCTGAGCTGGCACTTAATGCTAGGACAACAGAGTGTCCTTTTTTGAAGTGTTCTTTACTCTAGAAGCTGACCTATTTTTAAAAGATCAGTATGAAAACTAACTTCTAGACCAGTCTCATTTTAGTGAGAGCTAAGTGAAGATGGGTTAAATAATTTGAAGGTTTTCTCTGTGAAAAACATTTTGTATTTCATTATTAAAGATTGAGTGACGAACAATGAGTTGTAAAAGGGAGAAAACTCCATGTCTAAAAATGTCTTGTAACATTAAGAGCTTTCACTCCTGAAGAGCTAGAGGAGAAAGATAAATATATGCAGGGTTCTTCAAACCGTTTTCCTAATTGCACTGCTAAGCACCAATATTAATTAGCTGTTTTCTTGACATTAAATGTCACTTACAGCTATTTGAGTACATCTAACATTTGAGATTTATATTTGTCAGGTGTAGGTGAGTGTTTTTCACTCATGTTTGTCTGGTGTGCCGTAACAGCTACGTTGTGGGTTGAGTTTTTTTCTGAGCTGTTTGGCTCATTGTTCTGTCATCTTTTTTTGCAAGTAAAACATGTGGTTTGGGGAAGAGCAAACTCAAAGCTTGAATCCTTCTGTTTCCTATAGGTTCAGGTGCAAGTCCATCCTAAACTTTCCTCTACTGAAGATGCGTTGCAGTATGTGGAGGAGTTAATTCTCCAGTTGTTAAATATGTTGTGTCAAGCTCAACCAAGAAGTTTTCTGGATGTAGAGGTATGGAGAATAATTATTACAAATCCATAATAATTTGAACTGTTACATAAAAAGTTAATACACTAATCATTTCACAATGTAAAAAGGAAAGCACTGATTATGTATTTTTATGTAGCAGAACCCACTGCATGAAGCTTGCTGAGTTACCCGAACTTGTTGTTCGATGCACAGTAAAACTCTCTGAACTGTATTATTGTGTAATAATGAGTGTATCTTGTGTACATAAAGCTGACTGCTTCCTTTCAAAAGCCCTTGTTTTCCCCCCTGGTACTGCGTGCAAACTGTAGCTGCTTAGTCTGGGGCTCTATGCTGCTTTCTCAGCATAGTGGTTTAGGCTGCCGTACCGCTCTCCCAGAAATTGGAACAAAAATAGTTCAGCCACTTTCTCAGAATGAGTTGAGGAACACTTCTGTCCTCTCTATAAAAGCCTTTTCTGTTCCAATTGCCTTTCCAAAGATCTACAACCTCAGTTGTTCAGAAAAGCAGCTTGGTGGTTGAGAAGAGGGCTTGATCTGAGAAACAAATTAGTTAAGCTAAATGAGTTAAGCTTCTAAGCCTATGAATATCTTGGTAGCCTTTAGTGCTTAACCATAATTACCATGAGTTGAAGACTTTGGTGCCAAGCTACAGACTCCAAGTGTGGTGTGACTGGTGGTTTCCAGTACTCGGGGTCTGTGCCTGTGCTGCATTAGGTAACAAAACAAGATGCAACTTCTTCACGTTCTGAAGAGAGTAGACTAATGCCAAAAACCCCACCTGAAAATCCCTTAAAAAAAAAAAAGGGTAGCTGTCTCTGAGCTCGAGGTTCATGAATTTCATCCTTCCTCTTCTCTTTTGAACATTGGCACCTCTAATGGTGTTCCAGCGTCCCCTTTAATGGCTCATCTGGTTTGCAACATGATTCTGGTCTGGCAGCTCAAGAGACAAGAGGTTTGTGGAAGATGGTTTAATACTGTGTTTTAAACAGGACCAACAAAAATCTTGACACGCAGCGTTGCGTTATGAGTCTTACAGCTGCGAAGTCAGGATGAGAAATGCAAGAATTGGAGATGAACAGGCAACCTGAATTTGTCTTCTTTAAGATTGTGTAATGATCCTCTAATTATATGGTCTTGCACCCTCATATCATGGCTGCTTAAACAGGGGTCATATTTACATAAGTGAGCACTTGCAGAAAAAGTAAAATGTGAAGTTCTGAGAAAGTAGATTTCTGGCATCTCAGCATATCAGATCTACCAAAATTGCTGACGTTTTGAACATCTAGAGACCTGTATGTGAGTTGTTTAGTGCGTGGGAGAGTGTAGGTGTCCTCAGGCTAGAAGGAGTAAGTAGGCTGGAGCATGTATGGTCTGACTGTAGTTGGACTGTTTAAAATACGTAGGTGCTGCTGGATGTTCTTTTTTCCTGATACGTTCACTGACATTGTCAGAGCAGTTTGCATGTATACAGTCTGGACCATGTGCTGATCAGTAAAGGTGAAACTGAAGACTACTATCTTGTTTAGTGACCACTCCTGGTTTAACCTCGGCTAGCAATAAAATACCATGAAGCCACTCTCACACCCTTCTCCAGTGGAGGGGGAGAATCAGAGGAAAAGACAAGGAAGCTCGTAAAATTTATATTCAATTATTAAATTGTTCTTATCTCAAGGAATATTATATATAAAGATGAATATATAACAATACTACTATTAATAAGTAATTCAAATAATAGAAAATAGAACATCCGATAGAGTTGCTCAGCACCCGCTGACCAATACACAGCCAGGTCCTAAGTAGCGAGAGTCAGAGCCAGAGAGCCCGAGAGCGACTGCAGCAGCACCTGGGCCAACGCTGTCAGCAATAGCATGACCAGGAAAGCTGGCTGACCCACCAACTCACTACTGAATGAGCCAGCAAAGGACTTAGTAAAGCAGCTAACAAAGGAGTTAGGGAAGGAGTTAAGGAGCTAACAGAAGAGTTAAAGACTTAGAGTTAAATGGCCCTTGAGCCCACTCCCTGCTTATGTACCGAGCATGAGGTGTTGGGGAATGAAATCCCCCTTTGGTCAGTTGGGGTCAGCTGTCTGAACTGTGCCCCCCAACACTGCCTGTAGTGAGAAAGCTGGGAACACAGCTGCAGTATCAGAACCTGAGAAAGCCTGTGAATTTGGTGCAAGCCCTCCCCAGCACCAACTAAAAACCACCTCATCAGTACTTTTCTCAGGGTAGATCCAGGAACACAGCTTCATGCCAGCCACTGTGAAGAAAGTTAACTCTTTCCTGACTGAAACCAGCACAACAGGGAATGAAGTGCTAGGATAAAATGTAGTAATGTATTTAAATGCTGAATTATCAAGCATGTGCACAAGGGCATCAAATTGTGCCTGAAATGGCAACCAAATCCTGGCAATTCTCAGATTTTGAGCCCTAGATTATCCTGTGATAATGGTATTCTGATACAGCCTTATGAATGCAATAAGCAGCATGTGCCAAAATGATAAAATTTACGTGTGTTATACAAGCTTTTATAGTTGAAGTACGAACATTAGCAAACATTCATTTGTTAAGTAATGGAAAACAATTCGATGATGTAGTAATCGTTCTAAGCTCATTCAGATTGTGCATTTACCCTTTAGTCCTGTTTTTTTAAGGATCGTGTGCAAAAAAGTTTTCCCCATCCTATTGATAAGTGGGCAATAGCTGATGCCCAGTCTGCTATTGAGAAGAGGAAACGAAGAAATCCATTATCTCTCCCAGTAGAAAAAATCCATCCTCTATTAAAGGTAAATTGTGATGTAATCTTGTTTTTTAGAATGCAGTTAGAGGAAGACACCTTTGTTTCATGTAATGTCTGTATGCTGCCTGAAATGTAAACAAAACCAATTAAGAATATCTTTGTTACGTAGTTTTATTTTAATTGTTCCTGTTTAGTTAATTGCATGTATTTTTCCCACTTAAAAATCAGTTCATTCTCTGATGGACAAACAAAGCCAAGAACTCATTTGCTATGAATTTGATTGTTCTTGTTTCATTTCGCATGGCTAAGAAAACACTCAAGAGACTTCTGGAAATTTGATTTTGGGACAATCATTGGCTGTTGTCACTTCCACAGTTAATACAGCAGCACCTGCAGTGACACTGTTCCTTCTTTAGGCCTGTAGGTTACTGTGTTTGTATTACTAAAACAGGCTGGATATGTGGTGAATGGTTGAGTAGGGTCTTAGTCTTACTGGTTTCAGTTGTAGCCTACTGTGTATATTTCATTGACTGAGTAACAGTGAAATGTTTACATTTTTTTTTTCCCTTTCAGGAAGTTCTCGGCTACAAAATTGACCATCAGGTGTCTGTTTACATAGTGGCAGTATTAGAGTACATTTCTGCAGACATCTTAAAATTGGTTGGGAATTATGTGCGTAATATAAGACATTATGAGATTACAAAACAAGATATTAAAGTGGCAATGTGTGCAGATAAGGTAAGCCTAACTCTTGTTTCTCATGTTAGCTGGAAGTTTTGGTTAAGTTTTGGGAGGACGTTTATTCCTTATTTGAGTACATGGAGTACTTGTACCTTTTGAAAGAAGAAATTGCTGCCATACAGTATGGTTTCTGCAATAGAGCAAAACTGTCAAATGCTAATTGAGCTTACAGAGCTGTTGCTTGTGCTTATTAATTAAGTCTGTCTTCCTTTTGATGTCACTTGCCTAAACTCAGCAATGTGTGAATGCTTTAAAAATTACTGTGAAGCAGCACTGTCTTAAAAATTTAACATTCCTAAGCTCCAGTAGTGGAGCCTTACTTTGCAGCTTGAAAAAAGGTGGCTGAAATTAAGTTTGGATGTTCCCCCAAAATAAATACGACTGTATTGCATGTAAAAAGTAATAGTTTGGTGGTCTGGTGTTTTAAGACAAAACCTCACCTGCATGACCATCTCACCTTAATCCTTCTTAGCAGTCCATATTTCTGTCTGCAGGTATTCTGTCTTGTAGCTTCAGAAGATTCATTAGGTTCAGGCAGGAATTACCTCACCTTCCAGCCCCCTGTCTTTCATGTCCCTTTGCTCTCCAGCTTCTGTGGCGGCCTCGTTAGCATCTCAAGTTTTCCATTGTTTAAAAAACAAAGCTTGAAGTTAACTTTAAGGGATGGGATTTAAGAATCTCTAACTTTGCTGAAATCTAGGGATTTTCAGATTTATTACCTCTTTTCAGTATTTTGTCTTGGTCTGTGTTAATAAAGATGTTCCGGTTCGGTTGTAATCGCCTCTGTGTTTCAATATTCCTGCTTCCTTTCTTTTCCTCCTACTTTCTTCTTTGTTCTCTCAAGATCTTTAAGAGTCAGGTACTTCTCAGTCAGCACAGCAGTCTTGGTAACTCTTGCTCTTGGGTATATCTGCCTGGGTCATTAGGGCAGGAGTGAAGGTGTATGTTTGAATATTGGTCACAGAATAACAGGAGGAAGCACTGTTGCTGCATGCTTCTTTCAGTCCTAGGAAAGGTGGTGAGCAAAAGAGCCATGATGAAGTTGATTTAGGAACTTACGTTTCATTGTGTTGGAGGAACTCTATGTACACAGAAGAAACTTTTGCAAGGCTGTAAAGCAGGCTTGTTGGTTTACTGCCTCAGCAGAACAAGCCAAGGTACTCCCAAGGTGTTTCTTTCCCAGTTGTATTGAGAAACTTCATAATATATGATGTTCATACCCATAACACGTGTTTTGCTTGTTTTAATTTTTTTTTTTTTTTAAACAAAACAATCAGAACAGTTTCTTGGTCCTATGTGCCATTTTTTAACTCAAGCGCTTTCACACTTGCTTTTCTGCCATCTCTCCATCTGCAAAATTTTGCCTTGTCTGCAAAAACAGAACTCCATTGAAATGCAGGCTGTTTTTCTTCTGTTTTCTGCTTGTGCTTCTGATTTCTCTAAATCCAGTATCTGGGGTATAGTTACTTTAATTTGTTTCTGTGGATTTCATAGTAACTAGATATACACCTTGTGAGTACAGCCTGGAATCCTCTAGCTCAAGTATGGGCTAAAACTGCCTCTGTGTATAAAGTTAAAAATGTTGGGCTTTACTTGAATACCTGCATTATTCCAAGCAATTTCCTACATTAGCGGCTCTATAATGTCCCATTCCCCAGAATTAGTTAGGATTCTCCTTATAACCTGAGTTCCATGTACATTCACTGGCTTTGAAAGATGAATCACCTTCTGTTCTTAGTGCTTCAGAGCAAGTCAGTCTTAATGCAAAATATCTGTTGTTCTGCTTTCAGAGAAGCTTAAGACCAGGGTGTGTAGCAGGGACCGAGAAAGAACCTGCTGTGTGCTCATTGCCCTCCTCACCAGACCCATGCTTTTTTGTGGAGTGTTAGGACAAGACCTGGGCGAGGAGTGGCTGCTCTGGGTAGGTCTGATGAACCTACCAGACCATGCCTTGAACTTAGATCTCCAAGTATTCTCTTGCAGAATAGGTCATTTGTCTGATATCAGTAGTCAGCAGCTTGGTTAACTGACATGTCTTCTGGACAAGTGCCTGTAACGTGCTTTAAAGAAAGACTTTTACTGTAAATGCCAGGGTAAATGTTAGTGGCGCTTTCCAAAGTTTACTCCTTGTTCTCCAGTTCTATAATTATTTTAAAAACACTTTCTGATTGTGTTTTCTGGCATTTTAAAAACTACTTCATGTTTAATGTGTTAGCCTTTCCTTTGTGTGGTTCTCAGAGGAGCGTTTGCAGCTTTGATCCTGCAGTGTTGTCAGTGACTGACAGCAGTCAGGTCAGTCTCTGCAGTAACAGGCGTAGCTTCACCTCTGTCTGTTAGGAAGGGAGGCTGGCAAGCAGCACTTGAATTCCAATTGATGTTGAAGTTCACATGTGCTGTTTGATACACTTCGTGACTTCCTGAAAGATATGTAGCTCTGGGCAGCAGTTGTGTTTATAAATACTGTCTCATCTGTCTATCCCAGGACAAAGTCATCTTGTAGGTTGAACTACGTCATATGCTAACTTCTCCTTAAGGTTTGCTACATCATTGTAGATTGATTGTGGACCCTCTTTAGGTTTTCTTTCTGCTAAAGATACTTCAAAGTAGGATGCCTTTTACTAATCTGCAGTCAACTTACTTACTTTACCTTGAAGATGTTCTGAGTATCATGGGAACAACCCAAAGTGTGATTTCTGTTTGCCTCTTGCTAAGTCACTGTAATGACCCCTTGGCTTAGATACCGTGTTTGGAAGAAGTGTTCCGTGAGGCACTTGAGAAGTTTGAATTATTAATTGCTTGTGTGTGGTAAACCTTGCTTGGGTATGAATTGGGACCTCTGATAATCCAAGGTTTTAGAGGTCCTTTTGTCTATGTAGTTCTGAGGTGTTATTGCCACCTTTTCTGAAGCTGATGCCCTTCCTTAAGGGTCCGTTTTGACAGGGAGAACTCAGGAGTTAAGGACAGAAACCAGGCTATGTAGTGTGTGGGCCGGGCCAGTATTCATCACTGATTAGAGTTCTAAGCATGATCACATGTGACCTCTTGTTAAAGCTAAAGCTGAAAAGCCAAAATGCACACACTTTTTGACATCAGATAATGTAGCATCTTCAGAAACTTAAATTATGCACAGCTAATTCAGGGTAATAGAATACAGGTAAATGCTAAATGTCTGTATATTTCATAGACCTCTTATGATTTTAGTTGATTTTTAAGACCACATTCTTGGAGAGATGCCTGGGTTGGTCTAAATGCTAGGATTTCTTCAGAAATTGCCACTGCAGATAATGACTTGCAAGTTCATAGCAATGAATATTGCGTTTGTAATGCTCGACCAATCGCAGAATGATAAAACATAAATCTTAGCGCTGATCAGTCTGATTTCATGGGAATAATAGACTTCCTTTACTGGTAACTTACTGGTAGATATTGAGAAGAAGTTGTTCTCACTTCCTGGGTTCCCTCTCTTTGCTACCTAGGTATTAATGGATATGTTCCATCAAGATGTGGAAGATCTAAGTGTATTAACTTTATCTGATGAGGAACCCTCCACCTCAGGGGAGCAAACCTATTATGACCTAGTGAAGTCATTTATGGCAGAGGTTCGACAATATATAAGGGAACTAAATCTCATTATCAGAGTCTTTAGAGAGCCATATGCATCCAACTCCAAACTATTTTCATCTCATGTAAGTATTGTACAAACCACAAAAAAACCCCACCCTACTACAAGATCTGTGAATCTAGATGAATACTTCACTGTTGTCCAGTTTAATGTATCAGTAGTAGAGGGAGACTTGTCTTGAGTTCTGAAAAGGAAATAGTAAAGGAGCACTTGTGGGGAAACACTGGTTTTGTAGAACTGGAAGAAACCACCCAATTTATTATATTCACTTGCAGGCCTATAATTTAAGGTTTGTCACTGTTGTTCTTTGTCATGTTTGAATCATAATTATTAATATATTTATACGTATATGGTCATTATTTTAAAAAATAAATTCTATGATCTTACATAAATTGCACAGAAAGTATACAATAAAATATATTATAAAATCTTGTTCTATTTAAGGAAGTGCTTGACTTTCATATAATGAAAGAGCAGCTTTGCACGTAACATTCTTCCTCTTAAAAATTGTGTCCAATTCCCTGTTGTTTTTTGTCTGATTCTGTTGCCTTTTGCAGGATGTGGAAAATATATTTAGTCGTATATCGGACATTCATGAACTTAGTGTGAAGCTGTTGGGTCATATAGAAGACACTGTTGAAATGACGGATGAAGGTAGTCCTCATCCACTAGTAGGTAGCTGTTTTGAAGACATGGCAGAGGTAAGAAAACACTTGGTGGGGGTGTTTTTTTGCTATTCATATATATTTTAGTGATTTGCACTTAGATGCTAAGTGCGTCTTTGTTCTAGCTGCCTTTGTTTAGGTGATGTGTATTCTTCAGTCCCACTGTGATGAACAGACTGCCTGTTTTTGAGGGTGCTTTTGCCTTTTTAGTCTCTAAACCTCAGTTTTTATAGGGCTGTTTGAACCTTAGAGAGCACAGGGGGAAAGACAAACCACCAAACCCCCAGCCAAAACCACCTGTGACTATGACAGAAATGGAGGTGTCCTGCAAATGGGCTATAGATCAGGATTACTGTGGAAAGACAGAGTGGAACAAGGGCCTCTTTGCCCACAGACTTTCTTAGCTGGTGATGAAGACTTTTGAACTAGGCTCGTTAGTGGATGGAGACCAAAGCTTGCAGATTGAAGGATTGAGAGGAGAAGGGGATGTGCATAACGGAAAGCATGACAACAAAATCTCTTGCACCTTCCTCCTGAGAAGGTGGGATGACCAAAGGCTCATCTGAAGTGTCTGTTTCCCCAGGGTGCATGTGTTCATGTACAGATAAGAGGATCTGGGAGTCTGGGCGCAGTTGCAGAGCTGTTATGTGACTGGAATTAGCAACATGGCAAGAAAGGTTGCATGATGGAGACCTGTGTGAATGAATACAGGCACTCAGGAAGGACTTCTCAGGTGGGGAAAATGAGGCCAGGAGGCTTAACAAAAGGTCAGCTCAAATACATGGAGCTCTGGTATGGAATGAATGATGAGCTGTTTGAATGCTTCAGGGTCAGGATCAGCAGTGGAAGTCACCAAAGGGCATGTTGTGGTCAAGCTTCTCCTGCAAAGACTGCCCAGTCAACAAGTAGCCAAAACCACCTCTAAATAAGTAGGAGCCATCTCCTTATTACAGGCCCTGGTTCTCTTGGGAGAATAACCTTCCTGACATCTGCTAGGTGGACATCTTGCTGTGGGTTAAGTAATCTCAAAGACTTCTGAAGGGTACAGGGGACAGTTTTGTTGGTTTTGGGGTATTTTTTGTGTGGCACATGCTGACGGGCCAACTAAGAAAGGTGCTGTACTTTACCTCCTTTTCATGAACAAGGAAGAACTGGCAGAAGCAGTGTAGCGAATGGCAGGCTTGGCTGCAGGTGGCAGTGATGGTGTAGTTTAAGGTCTTGAGAAAAATGCAGGAGATAAGATTATTCTCCCAAAGACAAGGATCTTCAGTTTGCTTAACTTGTTCAGGGCAGTGGGAGGCAGGTTTGAATTGGTGGCTTCCTTGAGGGTTGAAAAGGCTCAGGAGAGCTGGTTTTCTTTCAAACATTCTGTGTTCAGAGCACAAGGAATGTGCATTCCAAGTCCCTAAGACAAAGGGTAGTTGAAGCAGGCGGCAAGGACAAGCACAGCTTGAAGTTCCCTGTTTAATGAAACTCAAGCCCCTCACTACAAGAAAGACTTTGAGGTGCTGGAGTGCATCCAGAGAAGAGCAACAAAAGCTGGTGAAGGGGTATAGAGAGAACAAGTCCTGTGAGGAGCAGCTGACGGAACTGAGGGTGTTTAGACTGGAGAAAAGGAGGCTCAGGGGAGACCTCTATAACTACCTGAAAGGAGGTTGTAGCAAAGTGGTCTCTTCTCCCACATAATAAGTGATAGGACAAGAGGAAATGGCCTCAAATTGCACCAGGGGAGGTTTACATTGGATATTAGGAAGAATTTATTCATTGAAAGAAACGGGCTGCCCAGGGAATTGATTGAGTCACCATCCCTGGAGACATTAAAAAGATGTGTAGATGTGGTGCTCAGGGACACGGTTTAGGGGCGGACTTGGCAGTGTTAGGTTTATTGTTGGACTGGATGATCTTAAGGGTCTTTTCCAAACTTAAATTATTCTGTGATTTGACAAGAAACATGGGCTTCCCAGGACGAATGTAGAAGCATTGTCTAGGAAGGCGGAGCTGGTATTCAGAGGGCTGCAGCTCAGCTGGAGTTAAACTTGGTGAGCAATGTGAAACAAAGCAAGAAGGGCTTGTATAGGTAAAATAGCATGAAAAAGAAGATGGTAGAAAACACAGTATCATAGAA
>NW_010237361.1:0-1697 GCF_000690775.1 Eurypyga helias | reverse complement strand
TACTATTTATACTATTTATACTAAAGTAAAAACTTAGTAAATAATAAAGCACGTAGATGCCTACACTGCAGTGTTTTCAAAGAAGAATCACTGCTTATAGATTACTGCTTCACTTCCCTTTTTAGTTTATTAATAACCTGAAATGAATCCTGAAGACATGCATCCCCTGTTGTTAGAAGGATGGTATGTACTGGATTCTACCTAGAACTGGAGAGATTACTGCAGAACACCAACTGTGTTCTGTTTTCAAATACAGGGACTACTTTCATGTCCTTTTTTGCGTGCTTCCCTCCCAGAAAACTATCTGATCTGACACAAGACAAAGATACAAGAATGGCAAGATAATACGTGTCAGACTTAAAAACATTTTAAAATATTTTCTAGTTGCTGACTTCAAAATTATTGGAATGGCTTCAAGGAAAAGGAACCAAGTAGAAATGCACATGTAATTGAATGAATCTGAAGGGGAAATCAGATACTTAACTACAATTTGTGTACATCAAGTTACATTATCAAAGTGATTAGAAATTCAGATTTGTACTGTTTACTTCAAGTTTCTATTATTTATAACGTTCTTAGGCTGCTAGGTTTTAGTAATATATTAATTCATGCTCAACTAGCAAAACAGCAGAGCACAAGGCCTTCCTTCTGTCTCCACCAAATTTTGCCCAATACTGCACATCTGCACACTGAGAAAAGGAAACTAATTAAATTATCATTATAAAGAGTTTTCTAAACTTCTCCCACGAGACATTTAAGATATGACAAAACCATTCATTGTCCAGTATTACTACAAAGGATTTATATTGACAGCTCCTTCTCCCTGTAGCTCTCCTATGCAAGAAGTTTTTGCAAGAAGTCTGGATTCCACACACAGCAGAAATCCAGTGTCAGTTGCCAGTTGTATCGATGCTGGTTGAAGCAACAAACCACTACGATGGATGCTGGTTTCTGTTGACAAGCATGAAGTCAGCTCAGGTCTTTGTGGATTTAGGGCAAGCCACATCCCCCAACAAAACACTGTTTTGGCTACCAAGAAGTAAGTGAAAAAGCAACCTGAGCATTAGATGTCACCTTTCTCTCTGCTGTATCCTTTAGGTGTAGTCCACTTGTTTGGCAGAGAATTAGCACAGAAACTTCCATGACAAGACATATTACCGGTATGTCTCATATTGGTAATATATCGTATTGGTCCCAATATTACTCATATTACCAATATTTTGTTACTGTCCTGAAACGTACCTAAGCACCAAGTGATGAACAGCTAATTAGAAAAATGAGAGAAGCGCACCTGTGAAGGGAAGTCCGAAGGAGATAGTCTGGGGGCGCTTTTGCAAGTACAACGCAATTATTCATAAATCCTGCCCTACCAGGAACAGCTTGGGCATACTGCACCCTGCTACAGGGGAAGAAATTAAGCGACCTACACTTCTATAAAACCCCTCCACTTTTCCAGGAGCTGCACGAGGCAGCACCTCGGTACTCTTACCATTACACATCAAGCACACGGGGGCTTTTTGTGGAGGGACAAAAATCCGAAGGAGGAGAACGCTTTCCTGCCAAGTACTTGCTTTTGAGCCAGCCGGTTGAATTCACCCCGCAGACCTGTACGCCGGCGTGCACGAGGATCTCGCTTCCACGGCAGCCGGGGAAGGGGGGCCCATGGCGGCCTCAGGGGCTGCCGCCCAACAGGTGGG
>NW_010237360.1:0-312 GCF_000690775.1 Eurypyga helias | reverse complement strand
AATGT
The DNA here is from genome assembly GCF_000690775.1 of Eurypyga helias. Classification (NCBI taxonomy): domain Eukaryota; kingdom Metazoa; phylum Chordata; class Aves; order Eurypygiformes; family Eurypygidae; genus Eurypyga; species Eurypyga helias. Next base: position 307 of record NW_010237360.1, on the reverse strand, counting down.
ATGCAATGCAGAGGGACCCGGAGAGGCTTGAGAAATAGGCCAGCGGCAACCTCATTGGTTCAACAAGGCCACATGCAAGGTCCTGCCCGCCCCTGGCTCTGGGCAATCCCCAGGATCAGTACAGGCTGCGTGCCGAAGGGACTGAGAGCGGCCCTGCAAGGAAGGGCTTAGGGGTACTGGCAGGTGAGAAATTAGGTAGGAGCCAGCACAGTGTGCTTGCAGCCCCGAAGGCTAACCGTATCCTGGGTGCCGTATAAAGAAGCGCGGCTAGCAGGTTTAAGGCGTGTGCTGGATTCAGCCAGGAAAG
>NW_010237359.1:14710-16286 GCF_000690775.1 Eurypyga helias | reverse complement strand
TCCAACTGAAATAGTCTATTCTATATTGTTTACAGAGTACTATAAATAAATTCCATTGAGTTCACTCTGCAATACTCCACATTCTTAAGTATGTTAAAGCAGCTAAAATCCAACTCAGTGCTACCACAGCAAACCTCTTTATGATGCCCATAAATTAACTCACTGAAAAATGGATAAGGTATCTGCATTATGCTGCAGTACACATTTTAGACATATCTCTTAGATAAAATTGTTACCTGTTTTTCAAAGACTTTATTAAAAAACTTGTTAGTTGCATTTGGTTTAGTTCTGCTATGTTTCAAGATATTTAATATCCCAGTCTATCTGACTGCTATTAGAATATTAAAAAAAAATAATCTTGAACCTGTCAGAGAAATAAAGTTGAAAAAAGAATTGTTGTCTTTGAATAAGACAGCATTTCATTCAAAGGAATGTATAAAATATCACTAATTATCTTGAGTTACATAGAATTTCCTTTTTTGTAAAACCAAATTTGTCTAGATTTTGCTTTTTCATAAAGTCTCAGATATTTTTAGAACATTTCCATTTGAGGAATTTCTTGAATTTCAATGTAATTTAGAATTGTCAAAACCAAACATCTATATTAACACACTACAATTTACATAGCAGAGAGCATGGTTATTAAAACAGGTACTTACTGTTACTCCATATCCTCTAAGAGTGCATTTTTGAAAATCATTTGACTTTGCAGAGATTTGCATGCATTTTTCCGCATGCAATTTAAGCTGCAAGTAAGTCAGAGTAACTTGTAGCTTTAATCACTATGATTTATGCTACAGTTTCTACTTTGTGATTCAATTCCAAATACTCTGTATTTCTACCTCAAAGCATCAACTATTCAAGTACTTATTTGGTCTGCCAAAATTAAATATGCTTTGTACAGAAATGATCAAAATTCATGAACTATTTTATTTTTTTAATTTAATTGATTGAATCCTGAATCTGAAGTTCAGAAGCTTCCCTTTAATCTAGTTAGTTTGGTTGGTTTTTTAAGGTACGGAAATGTGACCTGAAGATACATAAAAATATTAATGCTGTAGCTAATAACAACTGATACAAAGCACCATTAGTGCATGACTGTACTGAAAAGGGAGTGTAATTTAGCTCCCTGTAAAATTAAATATAATAATAAATTTATACTCTGTTGTATACTTTATGCAGTATAAAAGGAATATAATTGATTTTACTGCACTACATATGAGAAAATAGAGGCTTGCATTGGAAGCAAGACTAATTTAAACAGGAAAAGGAATGCGCTTTTGTGAGGTTTGCATTGTCTTTGTTTTTAATGGAGGGTGATTAAGTACTGGAACAGCTTAGGAAGTATGAAGTGATTGCACTCTGTTGTATACTTTATGCAGTATAAAAGGAATATAATTGATTTTACTGCACTACATATGAGAAAATAGAGGCTTGCATTGGAAGCAAGACTAATTTAAACAGGAAAAGGAATGCGCTTTTGTGAGGTTTGCATTGTCTTTGTTTTTAATGGAGGGTGATTAAGTACTGGAACAGCTTAGGAAGTATGAAGTGATTGCTGTTTACATGAAACCTA
>NW_010237359.1:8138-14690 GCF_000690775.1 Eurypyga helias | reverse complement strand
CCAATAAAACATGGGAAAATTTCCCATTTTGAGAGGAAAAACATTTACAACAGATACCATACTGTTACCGAGGAGATCTCTCTAAACAAGATCCCCAACCACAAACACCATCTCTCTAACAGAAGTAACTGAATAAAATTAAATCGTGTTACACACTAGCTAACAACGGGATTAACACTAGTCTCCTTGCTGGTGTTAGTATTCAACACATTTATGAAACACAAGAATGCTTCTAGTTACATATGGATTATATTCTGTATTACCTGCCTCAGAAGATGCTTTGGACTTTTCTCCATTGTGCTGATCAAGTGTAGTCAGACATCCAGATGCTCTCCTCACATCCCACAATTTTACTCTACTGTCAGCACTAAGAAAAACAGATTTGGATACATTAGGGAAATCACTGCACCCTAGTTCAGTAAGTATCTTTAGCCAACCCACCCAGCTCTTGCTCTGGTTGAGCAATTACTGCACTACTCATCATCCAGTCACATTCGTGTCAATAGAATTTAATGGAAAGATTTTTAGGACAGACTTGAGACCTCCACTTAGATAAACTAATAAATATAGCTGGTACACTACAGCCACCTAAGTTAAGAGTGAATATTTGTCTACAATGCAATACACTTGTCTGTCTACAACATAACATCGTTGTATAGATTCACAGAGTAGGAACAAACTTGTTAATTCTTCTGTTGATTAAATGGCAGCTACAGACTCCAGCATTGTCTGCAATGGTTGTCTGGGAACTTAAGCTCTTGCTCTCACAGATCTATAGTATGACTGGTACACAAGTTGGCTACATACACGCAGGCTGGATAGGTCTATATGCCCTGCTGTCATAAGGTGCTATGGCAGAGAAACACCCAGCGCCTGCTGCTGTAGGAATTCAGTGGCTTTGTGTACATTACCAACATGGCACAAGGAAGGAAAGACCAAGGTTCAGTCTGCTGTGATTCCTCCTGGTTTCTAAGCTGCATTCTCCTGCTTTGCTCACACTATGTCTTTGCCAGCAACAAAAGCTATGGTAACTGTTGGTACCAAGTACGCGCTTAGACAGCAACACTGCAGGCAGTGCACCTTGTACGGCACCTCGATGTGCAGCTTGATTTGAGCATTCATTCCAGCCGTTACTTCAGTGTGCACCACAAGACCCCCAGGTACAGACAGGAGGTAAATTCATAGGAAAAAGTACTTCCCATGCACCAAGTCACCAGTGTAGATGTATCTACTGAAACTATTTGGGCAGTTCCCAGCAACTGTCCTTTTAGAGAAAAACAACCAACGAAAAAAAACCCAACCCAACATAAATCACTTTTCACCCCTGATAAATAAATCCAACAGCATCTCCACAGCTGGAAAATATTCCAAATCCAACTGCTTCTTAGATAAACAGTCATCTAGCTGAAGTATTACATGTTTTTTTCTGTGTTCCTAGGTTAGATGAGTGCATTAATGTTGGGAATATATATAGTCTACCAACTCAGCAAAGCAAAACCAACTGTTACGCCTTCTCTGTTCTGCATCTGACACAGCTAATGACTAATTTGTGCTCCCCTCCACTACAGGCTGGTTCTGTTAACTCCCAAGTGGTATTCCAACTGAATATGCTGACAACACATTACTTTGCTGCAAACAAATATTCTGAGACCATGAATAGAGATACCCCTGAGGTCTGAGCTGCCTGTAAAGTGAGCAACAAACTGCAGGTACTTCACTGAAATATTCTTAACAAAGGCATAATATCTTCCTTATTATAAAAGCCTACAATTGTCCATTTTTGATGATGAAGCTTCTATTGACTAATCTTTTCTAAACAATTCTAATGAGCAAGAAAGAGTTTATAATCTTCTCTAGTGCCTGAAATGACACCCAGAAAAGATGTATCATCTCTGACCACTCTGACCTCCTGCCAAAACTATGGAGAGCCAAGCATCATGCAGAGAAACCTGAAATAACACATTTCACATGCAAACTACGTAACAACCAAAAATACATTTTTTCTCCCCTGAAGTGATCACAAGCAAACACACAATTGTTTTGGAAAACAGTCATATCCCCTGACACACAAAATGAGTCCAAATTCTCTTTTTAGCAGTATCAGTTAGTTTCTCCTCACCTCTTCAATATCTCAGTGTTACCAGTTCTTGCCCATATTTGTCCTAGGAGATGGCAAAACTGAGTTATGTTATTAGGAACTAGTAGTCCAACTGCAGTACTGAATTGACTAATGGAGCCATAATAAACATGTTTCACATGCAATTATCATAAGGCAACATGACAACATAGGTAGATGCAGTTTACAGTTACATGACTTCGAAGCAAAATGTTTCAGGAGATGTAATCAGTCAATATTTAATAAACAAAATTTGCTACTAATTCTGTGATGGAAAAACAGGGAAACAATTTTTAATTTGCTGAAACAGAAAAACAAATCACACTGTTAGAAAATTTCCCAACTACACTGAGCCTTTCAGAAGCTTGGCATCAGAAGCCAAGGGTATGCAATTCTGATATCAACAATCAAAATTCACTCTCAATTTATAAAACTGCTGCTCCTCTCTGCAATTCAAAAGAAAAAAACATGCCAGCCATGAAACAGTATAATCAAAAGCTAACATATGCAAAAGTTATAGGAACGCCAAGTCTTTTGGACTCTTGAAAATGTCTGGAATGAAAAAAATAAAAGGCCCGGGAGTATCAACATACAACCCAGACTCACTGGAAAGTTACTACCAGTCATACTCAGCTTGGAAAGTTATTATCTGTCAGCTAAGCTACCTGAATTACTTCTTTGACATAAATGAGCATGATTAACCAATACGGTACTTAGAGCTAAACATATTTTACTTTGTTATTAAACAGATTTGCAGTGGGCACACTACTGATCTGTGAGAAGTAAGTATCTCTATAACCAAACTCTGTCATTTTCCTATACCTTTAAATGCAATTACTATTTCAAAATTCTGTACACACTTCCTATAAAGTAAACATCACTTGGATAGCTCTTCAGGATTAGTTTTTTTTGGCAAGATCTAAAAAACTGTGAGTAGGTTAAAGTAAATGATGAAGATTTACTTTTAAAATGCATTTAAACTGTAAAAAACCATGCATAATGAATATACAAAATTTTACCATCAGGCATTTTTACTGCATATAACAGTACAGCAAAATCTCTACCTTGCTGTTGCCAAAACATATTCATGACGTGGGGACCAAGAAACTGCCAGTACTTCTTGCCTGTGACCTAAAAATTATGTTAAAAAGCTTATATGATTTTCTAGGAAGATATTTATATACACCATTTTATGTAAATAACTAAAAGTAAAAGCAAATACTTAGTTCCGTCGTACCCAACAACACAGAACAATAATCTAAATTGTAATACGAATTTGAATTCTGTGAAAATAAATTATTTCGTGCTAGGGGTTATTTCTCTTTCTTCCTCTTGCTCGAGTGGGACTGCAGTTAGCTGAAAGTGACACATGAAGTATTACATGTGCATAACTTTTGAAACAAAGACTGTTTTACCTACTCAAAACACATTATAGCACAGTCACAGATACCAAGTTTACTTTAATTACTGTTATTTAAATTTTGTATGTTAGCACTGGTGTTCTCACACACAGAAAGAACTTTCCATTTGTTTTTCTTCAAATACTTTAAAAATGTTTAATAAAAAGTATATTTACCTTATATACTTAAGATTAAAAATTTATTCCGCTTATCCTCACATACTCTTGTCCTGATTTTTTTCCCTAGTTAGGTCTGAAATACTAAGATACTAAGATAAATGTCTTCTTAGTAATGTCACACCCAGTACAGCTTAGTGGCGAGTAGTACATATACACATATATATATTTTTTACACATTCACACACACTTTAAAACTTGGACAGTTCTAAAAATGTTAAACAAATACAGACAATAGGAAAGGTAAGATGTCCTAAATGGAAAGATTGCAATCATGCTTCATGTAATAAACACACTGCCGAAAAATAAACCAAGTTCTACAACTACATTTTTGCTAATGCATTTTAGAGCTATGTAAACCCCCTTATTTCTGGCACATCTTCTAGTAGTGGGTTTTCCATTACCTGAAGTAATCAAAGGGCTGTGATACTCAGGATAATGGAAAAAATCTCCATAATACAGAGTACTACTGGATACACCTGGAAGGCTCAAGGCAGACATGTTTATTTGGATCCACTAAGTAAACTACAGCCAAGCATCTAGCTTAATTTCAGCAGCTATAGTCAGCCTGTGAGAAAAATAGTCACACCTGTTTTCAAAGCACTATTGAGTGCTTCAAGTTCTGTAAAGAAGAATTAGATTATGTTTAGTGGAGGACATAATCTGCTTCCATTCGTCCCTCTGACAGTGCACTTGAGCTAACTGTATGAGGCTGTGATGAGGCTGTGCACAGAGACACAATCAGCTTGTGCCTGGAAAGCCCTAAATATTCTGTCACACCTAAGAAGCCCTGTTGAAACCAAACTGAATCTCTAGAGAACTACTTTTGTGTCTGCACTCTCTGGTGCTCTCAGTTCTAGAAACAGAACACTGAGACATCCATTCTGGCTGATTCAGTTCAGAAGGACTTACTGGCTTAGGCTCTGCATGACACAAAAGCACCTAGGCTGCTTTTAGACTTGAGTGGGCCAGTGAAGAAACAGCTGCATTTGTACATTTCTGTGTCTGAGCTAACACTTCTCTACAGTTTCTAGATCAGATCTGGCTCTTGCCCTGCTGGTTTGAAGCATGATTTACCTTGTAATTACCTCCACTCAAGCATGTGTATATATATACTCAGACTCCAAAAAGTAAACCTTTTTGGAAAAGGTAGACATTAAGAAAAGAGACATTAAGGGAAAATTCTCATTAAGTGCGAAAAGTAATAGATTATGGAACATTAACAAACCGTTACATTAACTGAATTAGGTAAATACAAAAGACTAGATACCACCAAGTAGTACTAGCAGATACTAGCAAGTAGTACCTTGTCTGTTACACAGAAACTTCTAAATAGATCCATGCAAGCACGTCTACAGGATATTTTGTTAAAAAATAGTGAAGGTTTTGGTGTTTTGGGTGTTGCTTTTTGTTTTCCTGTTGTTTTGAGGGTTTTTTTGTGTGTTTTGGGGTTGTGGAGTTTTTTCTTTGTTTTTAAAACCAGCACCCCATATGAATTTCCAGGAACACAAAGCCAATGCCTACAATTCACCATGTAATAAACAGTAATCATTATTGATTAGATCTTAAAATACCCAAACATCTGTAATCACTGTTAATTTATTAATATTTGTACTCTCCAATTCATTAGCACTAGACCAGCACCCAGAAGAATCTTTTGCCACTTTCACAACTGGCAATAAATATATCAGTCATGTTACTTACAAAGAATACATTGTATACAGTGTTTCTTTACAGGACTTGTTTTACTCAAAGTAGTTATTGTTTAATATTTATGTTTCAGACTAGAAAGTACCCTGCAGAATGTGAGAACAGGATCCAGACTTCAAGTCACAGAGCTGTACTTTGGGGCTTTTGGTACCAACTGTAACAAGAGAAACAAAGACAGCTGAAAAAACCCCAGCATTTGAGAGAACAACAAAAAAATCTTAGCAACGACAAAGAAATGGAAGAAAATTGCTAGCTCCGTAAAAGTTCATTTAGTTAGAGCAATGCATTCTATCAAAAGATTTACATTTTTAGAACAAGTAAATTCATCAGAAAACAAACAAAACCTAGAAACTGAGGGTAAACAGGACAGTACTTATGAAATATTAAAAACATCTCGTCTTTAAATATTTTTTTCTAAACATAGCTATATTATGTACATGTGTAAACAATACACACACCCCCTATATACAGAATTTACTATTTTTGGATCCAATAACCTTCAAATGCTAACTTACGTATTGAAAGGTAATGTAATTATAGCTAGAAATTTTTATCTAGAAGGAGACTTAATTGAAGTGCTATTTCAGAAGAACAAATGCGATGTTGTCATCAATATCATCTGACTATCTGACATTATTTTATGTTACCAGTGATCTTATGGCTTACAAAAACTCAAGTTATGTAAAAATAAGACATGGGAGTGAAAAAAAACTTCCTGAATATTACTTGTTTTTTTACAATAATCCCAAAATACATGAGTCATTTCCTAAAAAAACATACTTACCTGCTATTAAACAATGCTTTGTAGCAACTGGAGACATGTGATGACTATAAACTGTTCCCTCAAAGTGAAATACATCTGCAGACTAATAATAAAAACATTAAATTAAACACAGTGCAAGTATGTTACCAGAATATAAATCCTGATTATTAAGTATTTTTCAAGTGACAGCTACAAATAAGACTAATACAAATATTCCTATTTACATATTCTCAGTAACTCTCCTGTTTAGAAACCAGCTCACGCAAACACTGCAACGTAAATCTGTTTCCAATACTAGAATAACTATGCCTGAGCTCACAGATAATCCAAAAGAAAAACTAAGAAAACTGGCTAATCAGAAGTCTGAACAGAAATTATTTTAAAATT
>NW_010237359.1:0-8049 GCF_000690775.1 Eurypyga helias | reverse complement strand
CTTAGACTGAATTCAGAAACCCCTTGTCATTCACAAACATCATGTATTATCTTCAGTTCCTCAAAAGAAAAAACCCAAAACAACATACAAAATTACTAGCTCCCTTGTGAGTGTTAAAGATTAATGAAATACAATATTTGCTTTAATAATTAGTACAATTACTTTCAAGTAAAACTGCTTTTGTTGTCTCATCCTAAAACTTTCCATATATATAAGAAACTCCTGAAACTAAGTTATCTGTGTTTTTAAGTACACCACTTGTTGGCAGAAACAATCAATAGCCTTTATGTGAACACTGTGTCTTTCATGTGATGCTCACAGACCTACCTGGAAAATGAACTGAACTTTGCATTTATGAGAAGTTCTAGTAACTGCAAACAGCTTCATATCTCACACAAAAACCCACCCAATAAAGGTCAAAATTTATTCTCTCTTGTGTCCCTAGGATGACAGACCTCTTAATTTTTTTTAATTTTTTTTTTTTTTACCACCTATGAAACAACATGCAAATAGCTTCAGTCTAAATCCATTAATACATTCACAGTGGAAGGAGGATAAACTGCAGCCATAAATTCATAGGTCAACAATTGGATGGGAGGATTAGTGAGTCGAAGCAACTTAAATTCTACAGAATCTGTTTACTTTAATAAAGCCAGTCACATTGGTTAGCATTTTCTTAATGGTTTCTCTCCTTCTCCACCAATTTTTCAAAATGGTGTCTAGTGCTTACAACCCCAGAATTTTGGATCTAATGACCCTGAATGCCAAGACCACCAGTCCTTCAAAAGCAGTATTTAGGCCTTGGTTACTTAAAATTTAGTAGACATGTTGTACACTACCATTACACTCAACAATCCCCAAGAATGTACTTCAGAGCAGTCTTTGGTGGACAAGTTTACATAGCATAAATTCAATCAACTGTATTCCTGTTCCCAGTGAAAGCAGAAAGGAATTGTCCCAAGCGTTCCAAGCTCTCATACAGTTTCGACATTCAGGTCTTCAGAAACAGACAGGTACACACCAAGGTATGTGTGAACCACAGAACCACGCCACCCACTGCTGCACCCAAGTTCTAGCAATCGCCTGGGTTTCATTCTGGATGCTTGGTCATGCTGAGCCCTGGGAGAACTGCAGATGTGAAATGAATAACATGTATACAAAGCAGCCTACAAGCTGCAGAAAATATCTCTTACTTGTAAAGTATTTGTATCCCATATTTTCAAGGTTTTATCAAATGAGCTGGATGTAAACATGCCAGTGTCATGAGGATACCACTGGACTGTTTCCACACTGAATCTGTGTACATCAGGATGGCTCCTAAAATCAAGGGAAATATTGCAGTTGGTTAGAGTCTTGATAATTGTCTTATAATTGTCTGTATACAACACAAGTATTAAGAGAAGTTTAAAACAAACTTCTTTTTTAATTTGTACTACAGTTTTCAAGAACTAGTTCTTTTGGTGTCTCCATTTTCAATGAACCAGTGTTAATTGCTCTGAAGTGCCCTCATTTCAAGAAACTACAAATCATTTATCTTTTCAAAATACAGTATCTGTAGCATATCTTAAGACACTAAGTCTGAGGCAAAAAAGACACTAATGTCTTCTGAATTTTTTTAATGCTAATGTTTAAAGATCTAATGTTTATAGTGAGGGCCTTACACTACAATCCATTTATGCTTGTGGAATCCCACTGTCATAGAAATGGATCCTCTGAAAAATACAATAATATATCCAGATTAAAAAAAAATCATTATTAACTAATAATTACAGCTACACAGTTATTGAAAACTCATGTATACTGAAGACACCAGATAGCAGTGGAGTAAGTTAGAGTTAATTATTTTGCATTCAGAAGTGAAAGAGGAAGAACAGTATGAAACTTTCAACTCAATTATGCATAGTAACAGAATGTAATGTAATTAATAATATATTAACAGTGGTGTGAAGAAGGCACAACAGAGCCAATCAAGTATATAGAAACGTTGTCAGAGTATGCAGGGATGCAATGAGGAAGGCTGAGGGCCACTTAGAATTAAATTTGGCAAGGGACATCAAGGACAAGAAGGGCTTCTACATCAGCAGCAAAACAAAGACTAGGGAAAATGTGGGCCTGCTGCTGAATGAGAAGGGTGCCCTGGTGATGGAGGATGCAGAGAAAGCGCAGCTGCTGAATGCTTTCTTTGCTTCAGATATCTAGCAAGACACCGAGCAACAGTAACCCCTGGGAACACCACCACCCTCCCTCCTCTGCCCCAGTTTTATTGCTGCACGTGACATTTTATAGCATGGAACATCAATACCCCTTTGGTCAATGTGGGTCTGCTGCAGTCCCTCCCAGCCTTATGTCCATCCCCAGCCTACTTGCTGAGGGGGCAGAGTGAGAAATGGAGAATGGCTTGACACTCTGCAAGCACTGTTCAGTAACAGCCAAAACATATGTGTGTTATAAAGGCTGGTCACAAATCCAAAACAGCACCATGCAAGCTGCCCTGAAGAAAATTAACTCCATGCCACCCAGGCACAGTACACATGCAAAAATGGTACAACTGCAGCTAGTGAAGGGCTCAAAATTTCTTCACTTCAGTTCTTATCTTTGCATTGTTCTCTCTAGTGTCCTGGCCTCCAAAGCAGTAACTACTGCAGGGGTATCACTGTGTAAACGCAGATGCAAATATTCTATACAGATCTGGCACTACACCTAACCTAATAAACCTTCCTGCTTACTTGGGTTGCTAGAAAGCACAGAAGTCAGCACTGACAGTACTAAGCAGGAGCTATTGAGAAACAGTTGACCTTAGTTTAGTAACTCGTGCATCGCTTATCTCTGAGGCGTACTCTAGAACGTTACTTTGCCACGTGCTAAAAATCAACAGATTTTGTGTATGTATTCTACAGGGGTTTCAAGCTATTTCTGGTACCTGCAGTGCCAGGCAATCAAGCCTGACTTGGCATCAACTTACCCTTGCAGAGGCAGTTGTATGCACTGTGCAGAAAAAATCTAAACTCATGGAACTAACTATCCTGGTACAATAAATATAAGGGCACAGCACTGGACTGTGTTCAGCACTGCACCAGAGCAATCAATTCTCTCATAATCCAGAGGGCTGAAGAATGAACTAAAAAAACCTCTTGAGTAGCTCTGCAGGAATCACTTTTAATCTGGCTAGGCTTAGTAGTGGGCACATGCCATTCAGTCTGGCTTCTTGTCTCAGGCCTGCATGTTATTCCCAGTTCATACTATATCCAGCATTTTTCCCCATTATTTGGAATATCCCCAGCTTTTCCACCAAAGAAAAATGCAGAATTAGTTCTGTGGATAGTAAGGTCACTATCATTCATTCTTCCTGGACAGGTTTTGAGTAGAGGAGACTAGCTTACACACAAGCACCAGTTACGTATTATCTAGAGGCTGGAACAGTTTGGTCACTCTCAAATGACAGTTTTGCCAGAAGACAGCGTGGATCATACAAAACCACATAAAGCTCTGCATGCTGATTCCGAGAGGAACAAGGAAAATTGTTTTTTGCAATAGAGGACTTAGATGAGAAACACTGGGTAAATCACAGCCTACTATCGGAATTATCTCCTCTGATACTGTAAACTGCTGGACCCTCAGCAGGCCCAGTTCGGAGTCTATTCAGAAATAGCTTCAAAGGGCCTCTACCACCAGCTCATTCTTTAAGCAACTTCCAGACGGGAGTTGTATTGTGCTCTGCAAACTTGGAAAAGAGTCTTTTGCAACACATCGTTATCATATGCTTCAAAGATTGGAGTCTGATTGTCAGATGGGAAGTGTTCCTTATTGGTAATTGTAAATTCATTTATGATGTCAGGAATCCTGCACGAATAACATTCCAATATCTGAAGGCGTATCGGTAGCTAATTAGCTATGGTAAGTATTTAAAACATACTAGGAAGCTACATGAATACTGGGAATAAATGAGGCAAAAAAACTAATAATGTTGCTTTAAGTAAAAATATGCTTATCAAATAGAACAGTGTAACACTAAATCAGATTCTACCAGTACAATTTATGCCTCTACTCAACTGATAAATCCTCTGCTCAAAAGATGAAAAATAAAAGATGCTCTATGCAAATTAATACCTACTCAAAAACCGAACAACCAACTAACTATGCTCATAAATTGAATTTTCAGTTATGGAATATTTCCACTGACGTAAGAGAAGTTAACAAAGGCATGATTTTGCACAGATTTGCCAGGTTTTATGCTGTGTCTTCTCAGCATGTATTTCTTCAGTTTGCTGTATCTCTTTCAAAATTAATTTTGGTTTTCATATTTGGGAATGTATAGTCATTGCTTGTTCTTAATTACAATTTGAATTAATATTGTTTAAGAAGTCCCAGCCATCGACACATAAGAAATACAGCTTACTTGCAGTGGATTCTGTTCCTACCCATTTGTTCTGATTCATGTTCTATCACCCTTTTTCTTTCTTATGGTCCAAAATACCATTTAGGCCTTTTAGTGTTACAAATCTGTTCTCTTCTTGTCAATCTTACTCATTAAGCACTTAGACCTTAAATAATTTGAAGTCTGGGAAAAATGTAGCTACTAATCTTTTATAGAGTAGGATATATCTTATGAGTCTCAGATAATGTCCTAACCTACGAGATAACCTTACTATGCAAACACCAGAAAACAACAGTTTTTGCTAGAAGACTTAATGCCCATAATGGACAAATTTATAATGCCTGCTGGGAAAGCCTGACAAATCAATACAGGCTTTCAGTTTTCATATAGATTACACACAGCATGGCTCTACCCTGTTCTTCAGAAAAATGTGTCCCATTTTTGCCAGTAAGACATCTGTTTTCATTCAAATATGTACTCTAGAAGTTCTATATTAATTACTTCTGCACCTGGTGAACTTAAAATAGCTACTAGTAAAGCCGGGAGAAGGGAAATAAAACCAACAATTGCAATTCTGTATCAGATTTTTTTCCAATCAGATGAACAGGGTTAGGCAAAGATTATTTTCCTTTTGCTTAAACACATAATTATTCAAAGAGACATATATTACATATATTTGGGAGATAAAATGAATATTTCTACAACAGTCCCAGAAATACTTTCTCATAGTTACTGGCATAGAGTCAGCAAATTTCAACATGAAACAACAAGAAAACTCACAGGTGAGGAACTGTGACCTGGAAGAGGGTGGGGTGGGGTTGGGTTTTTTTGGTCTTTTTTCTACTGTTAAACATCAGATTGGAGTACTAACTCCAAAGGTTTTCTGAGGTCTACAGCAAGGCAAGCCTCTCTACTTCAACTGCCATCAGAGTATGATTAACTCTATTTTAACTTTAGAACTGCCAAAGATCTCCTCAAACAATATCAGTGAGTCATTGTACTTTTATCATAACTGTTAGGGTAGACAAATCAAGAAAACCAAATTAGCTCCTGTTACTTAGTAAATCACATAAATCCTCACAAAGTTACTTGCTTGTAATTCGCATGCCAAACAACATAGTGCATCATGCTAGCCTTCAAAGATTTCTGGTGCTATTTTCTACAACCTTTTTATCCCAGAAATAAGAACACACATTGATTTTTGAGTTTAATGCTAGTCACACAAGAGATATCCATATGAACTTTCAGTAGAATTTTTGCATACCTACCTTCCCACAGAACAAAGTGCTTTACATGTGTAACTTGGTTTTCTGCTCAAGTTTTCAAGGTCGTAAAGTACAATAACTCCATCTGACCCACCGGATAACATGCTGAAAGTGTTAAAAATGCATACAAGTTACCACACTCATGATCTCAATATGCTCAGTATAACTGAACGTTCAGCAAGAAAATAAATCCATAGTACCAAAACACAGATTTTTACTAACTAAAGCATACTTACTATCTTCCCTCAACAGGTTCAATATCAAGGCTGTTGATACCACTCCCATGTATTCTTTCCACATCTCTATCTTTATTTAGTTCCAAACTTAGAACCCTTAAAACAACAAAACAACAACAAAAAGAAAACCAGAAATATGAACAACAGAATTGTAGAATGTTACTGTGTAGCTCTGAACAGCTCAAATCGTAGTTTAGCTCTTCCTCAATGCATTTAACCCATCCCCATTATTTTTTGCAAAATCAGACTTGCAGACACCATCCAGGGCTGGAAATAAGTCCTGTGAAGTTGGCAGGAAAAAAACCAAAAAACTATTCTTTACGTTGTTTGGAAGGGAAGAGAACAATAAATACATAAAATAGGCTCAAAGAAATAGCAAAACTGCATTTGGGGTCAACATATGAAACAAAAAAAAAGGAACATCATTTGAAAACACTGAGAAGAAGAAACATTAAGAAGTAGTTGTAACTCAACAAGTATTACTTTGAAGCTTCATCTACTTGGAACTATGTCCACCTAGTGGATAGTTCATTTAGTTTAACAAATTGCAGAATTCCCTTTAAGGAAATAGTGTTTGTATTATGCTTCTGTAACATTAAATAAAAGCTATGCTATCCACTTGATGAAGCTTCCAAGACAAACTTTTCCAAGCTGCAATCAGTATCTTGTATTACTTAGTAAATAGCCTGTATCTTTAAATATGCTAATACTACATAGTCAAAAGAAGAGACAGATTCTGCTTCCTTAAAACATACTACCTGATATAAAATTAGCCTTACAATCTGATCAGTGCTTTCTACAGCCCTATTTTGTAAAACCACTACCAGCAAAACCGTAACTGAGTAGATAACTGAAAAGCTGTAAGGCTGAGCGTCCTACTCAGCTCCAGATTGAGTGGCAAAAATCTTGAGGCTGTTACAGCAGTCCCCCAGCAACACACCTGTAGGCATGCTTCAAAAACAGCAACTCATTTTTCACATTTCAAGATGTGAAATATAATTATACAAGAATTCACCTAGAGTAATAATTTTGACATATACAAGATACCTAGCTTAAAACCTTTCAGGTCAAGAGTGTATTTCAGTGCAGCAATAAATCTCCTGAGGAAATGCTTTAAAAGATATGACTTTAACTTACAGTTATAAATATAATCTACTGAAGACTATAGACTGCTTTTTTTGAAAGTCAAAATTAAGATGTTTAAGAAGGGAAATGTTAGGTAGACAGTCATCCAAGTAACAAATTCTCCCTGTTGTGCTTCTGCAACACTGAACGCTACGTCAGTGCTTAGGGCACATGAAGGACGCAATCATGCTGTCAAGGAGCACACAGAAAGGCGCTTCCTGAATCACCAAAATTCATTTCAGTTTTGAACACATTCTTTTTACACTGACACAGCCACAAAAGCTGTATCATTGTACGGGTAGTCATCCAAGTAACAAATTCTCCCTGTTGTGCTTCTGCAACACTGAACGCTACGTCAGTGCTTAGGGCACATGAAGGACGCAATCATGCTGTCAAGGAGCACACAGAAAGGCGCTTCCTGAATCACCAAAATTCATTTCAGTTTTGAACACATTCTTTTTACACTGACACAGCCACAAAAGCTGTATCATTGTACGGGTAAACCACCAACTCCTTCCTGCTCCTGCTGATAGAGTTGTGAGTGGCTGAACCACGGTTGGTTTTCTTGGATTTATCTTTAAAAACAGATGCAAAACTGATTCTCTGACAATGAACAAGTATAACCGCGTTAGCAAGAGTATTAATAAGCTCCTCTATGCAGTCAACACTTTCTCCAAAAGCTGCTGGGAAGCTAATAAACCCTCTGCATCTCATTCTTCTGCAACCAGCCAAGAGGCAAAGTTTTGGGAAAGGGGAAAACAAACTGATGGAAGAACACAAGCATCACATAGATCCTGTTTATTGGCAAAGCGGAGCGGAGAGACATGCAAAGTGAAACATCTGGTGAAACCGCTCAGTTAGCAAGGGCAGTAATGCGGGAACAGTCTATTGCCCTCTGACTCCTCAGCCTACTGAAACAGCACTCTCCGCCCAACCCAGCGCTGCTAACCCCCACTCGTCAACAAGGAAGCCCCGCGGGGAGCTCCGAGACGAGGCACGGCTGACGGGCGGGAGCCTTTCCTGGGGAGCCCGAGCCTGCCCCGTGGGC
>NW_010237358.1:6616-6882 GCF_000690775.1 Eurypyga helias | reverse complement strand
GTTAATACAGAGATCGGGAATTTAATAAGCTGCCCCATCAGTCCCCAGGCTGGGTCCTGGGGCAGGGGCCAGCAGGAGACGGAGGACAGGAACGGGGGACGTGGCAATGCCACCCAGGGCACGTGGCAGGGCTGGGACCCGCTTGCTGGGCAGATGCACCACTGGAGATCCCGCGCCCCACAGCTTCCCCACTCCCAGAGTTTCACAGCTCAGCCCAGGGCACGGCGGTGGCAGGGGAGGGCTCACATGCACGCCCAGGGCCGCTC
>NW_010237358.1:0-6605 GCF_000690775.1 Eurypyga helias | reverse complement strand
GGGCCCTCTGCACCCCCTGCTCACTGCCATCGGATTCGCAGAGCCCCTGCACCCCAAGGTGCCGATCAGCCCTGGCGACTACCCCCCACCACTCTCCTGGTGCTGGTCCACCTCATTTCCCCGTGGGAACTGCTCTGACTAAGCGCCAGCCCCACCAAATTTGCAGCAAATTGAAACTAAGCCCTTGCGAATCCTAAAGAAGAAAACCAACTGGGCAAGGCAGGGCAGGCGGATTTGGGAGAAGCTGACTGGGAGAGCTAGAGGCTGGGAGAGCTGGAGTAGTGCAGAGGAGAGCTAGGAAAATCATCCCATCTGTCCTGCGCAAACTTCCCTCTCCTGGTGGAAAGAGCTTCACGGGGGGTCTCGAGCTCTCCCTGCCCAGCCCTCAAAGCGTGACAAGCTGCCTGGGCGTTGCAGCAGCCCACGGAAAGGCCCAGGCAAAGGTGGAAGGTGCTGCAGCAGTTTCAGCGCCAGCGGCTCGTCATGCAAAGGCTGGAGTGGAAGGGGCTGAATCTGGCTAGCAAGGCTGGAGTGGAAGGGGCTAAATTTGGCGAGCTCCAGCGCTCTTCTCCAGAGCTAGCGCTTCGCTTCCCGCCCTCCAGCCGCCGCCTCTCTTCAGAAAGGATTTATTCAAGAGCAGCTCAAAGAAATCCATCAAGACCCACAGTTTGGCAGAAGCAAACTTCTGGCTCTTCAACTGCTCCCAAGGCAGGGGACTCTGGATCATGGCACACACGAGCCACTGCTGTCACTCTCAACAATTTCCACGCTGTACAGGGCAGCTTCCCTGCACACCCTGCTTCCAGTCCATCCCTGACCCTGCAGTGCTCTGTTCCTGTTCCCCATCGTCTGCAGGATGATGCACAGCACACTGCATCATCTCCAATAGGTGTTAAAAATTGTGTGAACAAACAAAACGTTAAAAAACCCAAGAGAGAGAGACCGCCTGGGTGTGGCACGCTGCAGCAGACGCTTCTTGGCCAGCTGCATGGGGAGAAGTACTGTCCACCTGCATCCCAAAAGAGCTGAATGGATGCTCCCTCCCACCCCAGAGATTCCACCAGCACAAAGCTGCTGCACTGCTCGCTGAGCTGCTGCTATGGGCAGGAAGATCTCTCAACAGGGCTTCCTTCCTTTTTGCACCACAGTCTCGTGAGGAAATCTGCTAGAACAACCTTGGCTTGACATCTATGTTTGGGTACTAACTGATTATGGCCCCTATTATCTCCAGGGCTGTCTGCAAGTGGCACATGGACTCATGGTCTGGCCACCAATGGGGAAGGTTGTTACCAGACAACCATCTGACAGCCCTCAACAGCACCACGTGGCAGCTCAGATATGATGGTGAAGATATCCCCATCTCCCTTAACTTACTTCCAATCTGAGCTCCGAACGGTGTAGCGCAGGTGGCGAGAGCTGCCGCTGGCAGAGCAGACGGACTGACTGCTGGGGGTGCTCGGGGTTGACGTGCACCTGCAGAGCTGCATGCAGAGCACCCGGGGAACAACACACTTGGTGGGGAGGAGCCCGAGGGGAGCTGAGCCCTGGAAGCCTTTGCCCTAACACCAGCACACCCCACAAACACTGGGATCTCCACTGTTTGTCAGTGGGACAGATGGAGAACAGCCAGGGCCTGGAATTGCTCTGCAGACTGCGCCGCTCGGCTCAGTTTGGTAAGGAGGCTGGATGGAGGCAGCCTGGCATTTGCAGGGTGGGAGGGAAAGGAAGTACTGTTGCACGCCCTAGGATATCAAACTCTACTTACAAGCAGCTTTGCACTATCATTTCAATCTCCTGCTGTGAATGACGAAGGAGCCAGCAGCTCTGGACTGCTCATGATCTGCAGTCAGAGCTCTTGGGAGGTTTTTTTCCTAGCCAGACCCCTCAGTGCTCCTCAGCCTCCTATACTCGCTGCCTGGAATAGGTGGGCAGAGATGATGCTTAAGCAGAAGCTCATGGGCAGGCAGCAATGCTGTCCTGAGAGCTAGGGAAGGAGGAGGCTGCTGCAGGAAGCTTCCTGGGCACTCAGAGTCTTAGGACAGAGCTAACCTTGGTGGCAAGATCTAAATGCCCTTGGAAAGCCTAGCAGTGAGCCAAGAGGAAAAACTTCTAACCTCAGTGGACACAGAGCTTGTGGAATGGCTGATAAGCAGGCCCTGCTCTCCAGACAGCCAGCAACCATCTTTCTTGCAGAGGTGATAGCTCCAAAACCAGACAAGCTGACTCCTAGGGCTAAACACACAGCGCCCTCAAGGCATAGGCTCTGCCCATGTCAGAAGGAGCTTCTTGATATTCAGCTCAGTTATTCAGCTGTGCTTCACTAGCCTCAAGCAACCCCACATGTACCACACTGAACAGGCCCTCTGTGCCCTTAGACATGCAGAGGGATGTTGTGCCACACACCCGCTCGGCCCTTGCTCCACGTTATTATTCCCTCTGTCCCTCCAGCAGTCTGGTCTTTTCCAGCCAGCACCCAGAAACAAGAGAGACCCCAGGTTACCTTCATACAGTGCCAAACCTGGCACCCTTCTCCTGGCACCAATGGTGGCAAGAGGACCCTACTGCAGGACACCACCAGCAGCACAACACACAAGCCTTGAGCCCTGGAGAAGTCTGGACTCAAAAAAGAGCATCAGCTCCTCCCGACCTTTCAGCAAAACTCCAGTTAGTTGACTGGAAGGCATTTTTTCCAACCACAGGGCTACAGCAAGGGAAACAAGTGCACGCGTTTCTCCCTGCTCCGTGACGAGCGCCCGTCCTGATGGTAGCTGGCTGTGTCCTGGCTTGCTGTGGGTGCTGGGGAGCTGCTATGGCACCGGGGCTGGCAGCATGCACGAGTGAGCCTGTTTCAGTTTACAAGCTGTCTTCCCCTGGCAAGGACGCTTGATTTGCACAGATCAATCACAGGGAAAGTGTGTTATAAATAGCCACCCCTGTGTGATACCAACATGCCCTGGGCTTCTACCTGTCCTGTCTCCCCCCTGCCAGGACACCTGCGGGACTGAGATACAAGGGCCCAGGAGCCCACGCAGGGAGCTGCTGCTCATCCTGGCCCCACTGACATACCACTGCTTCCCTTCAGCCTCAGTTTCCATCACAAGCTGGCACCCACCCCATCCTTCCAGTGCTCTGATACTCAGTCTTCCCATGTACGCTGCCATCCCCACAACTCCCTGCTGAGATCCTGTGCTTGCTCTCCTGTCCTGCTCCTAGGCATTAGTCACCAACACCTCCTCTCCCTCGGGCTCCTTGGCCAGCCCTCTGCGACATACCATGAAGGGCAACCCACACGGATGAGGTCTGCTGAGGAAGGTGCCCCCAGGCCAGATGGGGAAGGGAGCGCACTGGTCAAGATGTGGTGCAGTCAAGCAAGAAGTGGGCTTTGGTTGCAGTGAGGTGAGCTGCAATCAGCAAGTTCCCAAACTCTGTGCAGTTTGTTTCTACCCAAAAATTTACATTCCAGCTGTAATGTCTCCTATATCATGGAACAAACCAGTCAGGAATTCCCCCATGCCTGGTCCAGCATGAGCAAGGAGATGCGTTTCCCCCCAGCACAGGGCTAGGGAGGGTCCATCCAAACTGTAAGCCTTCCAAAGCATCCCAAGGGGTGAGTTACAGGCCGTGCTCACCTTCTATTTTAAGATTCATTCACTTGATCTACTGCAACAAGTGCCACAGCCTACACAGGCCACAGCACCTCGCTCCCAGGATTCCGAGCTGCAAGAGCATGGCATTCCCAGGGCAAACTGCAGGCAAGCACACCCTTCAGTTGTACTGTCACTCTCGTACTGCAGAGGAGATTACTGCCGCAACCTTAAGGTTGACCCTCCACGCTGCAGAAGGCAACGTCCGGTCCTTGCATGGCATTTGGAGGGGAACAGGCCCCCTCACCTAACCGTCAGTGAGCCCTGCGGTTGATCCAGAGGATTGCAGACCTCGCTCCTGGTGAGAAAGCAAGGCAAGGGCTTCAAAACCAGCTGGTGTCACAGGCATGCAGCTGCAGAGGACCTCCTCCTCCCCACGGCAGGGAGCTGTGTAGAGACGCCTGCCAGGGCTACTGGGCACGAGAGCAAGGCACCCCTGGCAATATCTAAGAGCTTTGCTAACTTGCTCAGAAACTTACTGGGCTCTTTGAGCAACGGGCAGCAACTGTACCATCTCTGTACCCATCTTGCACATGGCCGAGCACGAGCACAGCTCGCAACCTCCTGCTCCCACACGTACACACCTCTTCTCCATGGCGTCACAGCAGTGCCAGCGCTCGGACCCTATGCAAATACCTCGACACACCCCAGACATGAAAGAGTAATCCCTGCACAAGATGGCCAGGAGCAAAACTCACCCACAGGGTTTATTTCAGGGGATGGGAATTTCAGGGCACACCCCAGGCTGGCAGCGACAGTCCAGCATCACCAGTTCAGCATCACTTCTGACTGGGGGTGCCCTGGGCGGATCACCATGCAGCCCACACCAGGGATAAGACTTTAAACCTGACACCACTTTCAGGGCATTCACACTCCGTTGGGAGCTGGGGATGCCACAGGTGGGAGACGCAGCCTCTAAGACGTCTTCTTTGCACGAGGAAGGCAACAGAACGGATGCAGGAACAGGCACCAGCTGCTATGTGCAAAGTTTTGTAGGCAAGGCAAAGAAACAAAACACTGCGACTTTGCAGCTTCTCATGGGAAGCTTCTCCGAGGAGCAAAGCCAAGTGGAAGGAACTGCCCAAGGCCACGCAGTGACCTGAATGCAGTCCCTACTGACTCGCCCTGCCATGACCAAGGCAAGGCAAAAGTCATCAGCCACTCCACCCTCCTGCCTGACCCTTCACAGCAAAATGCTCTCAAGTTTGGCTTGCTGGGAGAACAGGGGCCGGCAGCAGAAGGGCCTAGCATAACCCCACATCCTTCTGGTGGCAGCTCCATCCCGCCTTTCCCCAGGCTCTGCACGATGCCCTGGTGCCACCTGGCCTTCACCGCCTTCTCAGGGCGAACCTGAGATGTGCTGTAAGGCACATCTGCCAGACTAGTTCAGATCCTCCACTTACGCTTCATAAAGTCAAGTTTGCCAGCCCTAAGGCTCAGAGTAATGTTCCCATTACAACAATGTGTTTTCCTTCCCCA
This sequence comes from Eurypyga helias, assembly GCF_000690775.1. NCBI lineage: Eukaryota > Metazoa > Chordata > Aves > Eurypygiformes > Eurypygidae > Eurypyga > Eurypyga helias. The sequence continues at coordinate 1,482 of NW_010237358.1, read as the reverse complement.
AACCCATGGAAGACAGTGTTTTGTCTTAATTTAAACCAAAGCTGTCTCCTTGGAGGCTCCTGGGCTGACTCCGGGCGTTCATATCCCTTGACAACTTTCCACCATCATAACATTATGAAGTTTATTTGCCACTACAGTAAATAATCTGCCTCCCAGTTATCAAGAAACCCGACAGCCCTGATTTAAACAATCTGTCGTATTTGGCTGGGGAGCCAAACGGCAAGATTGACGGCCTCGGGCAGCAAATTAATCCGAGATGAAACGCAACGGGTGAGCCACCACCACCGGAGTGCCGGGGCCGAGGCAGAGCAGGGGTTGGGGGAGAGGCCGGCTATGCAGTTTCTATTTTGGTCTTATCAGCAGGACCAGCAACATAGGCTGGGAAGGGCTTTGAGAGTCCTTTTCTCTCTCCGAGCTCCCCTTGCAGGGTGATACACACGAAGCAAAGAGGCGGGGGCAGGGTGCCCCAGGGGTTTGGCTGCCCAGCCCATGGTTTCTTTGGTAGATTCTCACTGTCGTCCCCAGGGTTGGTGCCCTCCTGCAGCACCCACAGCTCTGCACCTCCTGTAGAGGAGGGACACACTGTTTAAAGGGAGGCTGGTCCCAAAACCCAGCTAGCTGGCTGATCCAAACTCCCTGAGCAGCCCTGGAATTTTCCCCCTGCACGTGGGGATGACATCCCAGCATGGTGTCACCCTGGGCAGGGCAACACACAGCATCTGCCCAGGGCAGCAGCAATGAACCTGGCGCAGAGATAAAGCTGCAGCATGACAGATGCGGAGCACAGGCAGAGATTCCCAGGGCTGGGAAGTCCTTGGACCTCCCAAAGGCAGAGAAAGACCTTTGTACCTCCCAAAGCAAAGCCAAGAAAGCTGCAGGCGCTCAGCTACAGATATCAACAGAAAGATGGGAGCCGCATGCCTCCCCCCAGCCCATGGCAGGGATCGGGAAGGGCATCCCACTGCTCCCAGCAGAAGTAGGGCGTCTCTCTGCCACCAGCACCAGGGGAGATGCCAGGAGCCTACAGGAGTCTGTCCTGCTTCCCTAAACTATCACAGGGCAAAGAAGCTGGGGTCCAGGGGTCCCGGTGCGACACGGGCTGGCTCCCCACGCCACCGTCCTCTGCAACCTTCAGATTGCCCGCTGCCATCCCCATGCCACACCGGCTGGCGGGATGCAGCCAGTGCCCTAAACAGGCAACAGGCTGGGTGGCTGGAAAAGCACCTCTGGCAGGGAAAACCCCTACTCTTCTTCCAGAGCACGGAGTTTCACAGCCAGCCCCGGGGACGGCTCGTAGTCCCGCGGGCTCCCGGAGCAAGCACGGCTCCGCAGGAGCAAGGCTGGGGGTCTCCGGGATGATGCCGGGGTCTGCTTCCCCCCGCGGGGTGGGACCCCAGCTGCTCAGACCGTACCCACGAACTAAGGGCAGGCTCCCCCGGCTCCCTCCCATCCCCGCCCCGGCACACACAGAAGCAGCAAAAC
>NW_010237357.1:0-20215 GCF_000690775.1 Eurypyga helias | reverse complement strand
CGGGAGTCCCTCCGCTCGCCTCAGTGGAGCGCCGAGCCGCGGCGGGAGCTTCCAGAAGGAACCAAACACAGTAGGGTGGGAAAGACGCCGAGCAACCAAGCTGAGGAAAGGTGGTGAGTTTCATAAAGTTGTTATCTTTTGGGAGAAATCACCTAGTTTAGTGTGGGGAACGGAGGCAGAGGTGGGAAAGGGTTCGAGGAGATGTGCAGCAGGTGATTACACTGAAGAGCTGAAAGAGAAGGCAGAACTTCAGAGAAAATAATTTTGGAATGGGGGAAAGCTGCGGGGCTGGGGGCTCTTCCAAGAGATGAGGCGCAGCTGGAGATCTGGAGTTGGTTGGTGTGAGCTTGGTAGGTGAAGCCTTCTGGTGGGAAATGGGAGCAAAATGGAGTTGAGGGCCGTGCAGAGTGTCTTGTGCAGTTCATTGCTGTGTGAGCCTGCGTTGAGCAGGAGGTTGGACTAGAGACCTCCTGAGGTAGGGACCGTTCCTGTGAAAGAGCAGTCGTGGTGGCTGACTCTGGTCAGAGCAGAGAAACTAAACCGTGATTGTGGAGGTACAGGACCGTGCATCTGTGTAAATTTGCTGTGGTTCGCTGACCAGGTTACTTACTCCTCTCCTTAGGGAGGAGACATATCTCCGTTTGTTCTCCTCTCATGCCCATCCACTCAGTGAAATGAGTGGTGAAATTTCACCTTAGTGAAATTAAGGAGACAGAAAATACAAAATTGTTTTTGAAATCAAATTGAAAATGCCTGTTTTCAGTGAACAAGATTGTTGAAATGGGGCCGCAGAACTGGTGAGGACACTGCGATCCCAAGGCACAAGAGGTCCTTACCCTGTAAGCTGAAGTTGCTGAGAAGAGATGTGGGGGTTAGGGGTGAGCTGGAGGAAACTGGGTGTTAGAGGAGTTGGTCAAAGTTTGTGGAAGCATCAGTGGAAGTTGTGTAGAAGGAATGTCGTTGGCTTCAGCTCTCAGAAGAGGAGAAACAAGGGAAGTAGTGGAAGAAACTGGAAACCTCAAGAGCAGAGGCAGAGAAGTTCAACGTTTCCACCGTTGTTTCATCCATAGCAGTGAGTGTGGGAGAGAGCTCTACGGGAGACAATGGAGCCACATCCCTCAAATAGTCACTGTGACAGCCGGTGGTGGAGTAAGAGATGAAGGGACTGTAGGCGGCTCTGGGTTTTTAGTGATGGAGTAGGTGTTCCTAAAGCACCGTGGTAGTGAGAGGATAGGTGGGAGTTATGGGGGGTCTCTGTAAGGAAGGCATAGAAGGAAATGGAGAACTGGAATCTGGGCATTAGTGAGGAGGAAGTAGTCACTTCACTGTGCATTGATCATTTTGATAACTGTGTTATGTGGGTCAGGGAGAGAAGAGCCAGGTTGATGCTATCTGTAGCAGAGGGAACCCAGGAGATTTTGGTTCTGTGGAAGTGTCTCACCCATGTTTGACATGGGTGTGAATTTCATTCTGTCTCATTCACTGGGATAGTAGTTTCGGTCCATTTTCTATGCTTGGGTGGTTAATTTTTTAATTCAGACCTACCACTGCTGAATGCAGGAGTAGAAATTGTTTGTTTGATAGAACTGGTGAACAGAAAATTCTTTCAAGAAGATGTATCTTTCCAGTGTGGGAAAGGTTGTTAGTCCGGGACCCATTGGGGAAAAACGGTTCTGGATCCTTGTGGGTTGCACCATCAGAGAAACCAGAGAACTTTTTGAGTTACCAGTAGAACGTTGAAGCTCTGAAATATGAAATTATCTGCTAATATTCATAGGTCATGCTCTTTCCCATAAACCAAACTCATCTGCTCTCCTGGGGGGAGACAGAACAACTGGACTGACTTCTCATTATCTCTTCCTATGGCGTATCCTTATTGAATTACTGCCAGGTAGAGGCAGCAGATGCTCATCAAGCCACTGCAGGACTCCTCTGTTAATTGAACTGTAATGGGGATGACAGCAGGGAAGGTCAGGATGATGGGACCAGTGATGTAACGTGAACTCTGGTAAGAACAACCTGCACGGGCAATTGACCTTGCTTAAATAATACTATATCGAGAGCTTTTATCGGTTGATATCATTATGGTTATTTTTTCGTATCAATACTGCAATAGTGTCAGGGACCCCTGTGTGAATCATATTATATTGTGTTAAGGGCAAATACATTTCTCACCCTAAAGAGATTAGACTTTCCAATGTGATAAAATACAGTGAGTGACTATAACCAGCTACAGGAGAAAAGAAATGGGAATGAAACGGGTAACAATGACAGAATTTTAAAATAGATATATTGCTTTATTCAACTGGTGGCTTCACCTGCTTTAAAGAGTGGTATCACTCTTTCTAACTACCCTTATGGCTGTTTGGTATTTTTGTTGTCATGTGTGGTTAATCTTGGGGTGAAAGCAAGTCCACTTCTAAATAAATATGCAGATGTTATTAATGGGTTTTGATATGAAAAATATATTCCTACACCTGGTTGTGTGACTCCTGCAAATGCCTGGGAATGCGTGAATTTCAGGCATGTATCCTAATGCCAGGTTCTGAGTCAGAGCACGTGCCTGATGTTTCTTCCACTCTGGAGGAAGCGATGTGATTATGTGAGCCCTCAGCTGCTGTGTGCATCTTCTGTGGAGGCACATGTTTCTGGGGTACTGTGGTTGCAGGGGGCAAATGAGGCCTGGGGAAGCCTTTCTCTGAAGACCCGTGCGCAGTAGCACGAAGAAGTTTGGTATAAGCAGTAGTTTGTGCCTTTCTGAAAATAAATTCTACCTAAAAGCCAAATGCTGCTTTTCAGTACAAGCCATGTGTTACTACACAGTGTTACTCTTGGTGTGCTGGGGGAAGTCTGTGCAGCAATCAGCAGAAGCTGGATTCGGGGCGCAGTGTGAGCATGTTGACGTCTGTGCGGCTGTTCAGAATCAGGTTTTGGTAGTTCTTTGCCTTTCCCCACCCCCCCCATGTGTGTTCAGCCTTCCCTGTGTCCTTTATTATTATTACTATTTTTTTTTATAGTAGTACCATTTTTCTTAACCCTTTTGCTGCCTGCCTGAGCCAATTGGCATCAGTGGCTGGGAGATCTGTTACAAAGAGGATGGAAAGAAAATGAATGAATCACAAAGGCATCACAAAATATATTTGACTAAATTGGTTTGAAAACTGTAATTATAATTATTTAAAATACATGTTCTTAATGGTACCTGACAAATAGAGGGTTTTTTCTGTCAGAATGATGAAGCCGTGGTTGTGGGAGACTTCATCACAAGACTCCACTGGTGATGTTTGATAGGAAATGAAGAACTAGAGTGTCAGTGTTTGATTTAGAGTGCTCTTCTGTATAGCCTGCGTGTTTTTGGCATGGTATAACGTTTAAATTGCATTGTGCTCCATATTTTGTTTCCTATGAGTTCGCACTTTGGTGCATTGAGGTAAACAGCTGATGACAGAGGATGCATTGGAATAAATGTTTATTTCAGCACTTTGGAAATGAGTTTTTTGAAATGAAATTTATCTTGTGGATGTATGTGTATTAGCTCATTTGGGTACAGACTAGAACTAGGTAATGCAAATGGCAAAATAGTAACTACTACATGCAAATAGAGGTACCAGTATTGTGGAAAAGCAATGATTCTTAATGTGTTACTGCAGAAAGACAACTTTATACTTCAAGAAGCGTTGAAGTTGGCCTCTACATATTTGTGTGTACAAGGGCACGATTATTTCAGCCACAGTCACCAGCGTTTAGAGGTTCACAGGTGAACTCCTCCTACTCTCCCCAGAACTGAATAACAAGTATTTAATTTCTTTGGTCAGATGCTTGTGTGTGTGCATGCGCTGGGTCCCTCTGGTTGTTCCATAGGAGTATGGAATATTACAGTTACATTGGAGGTAAGCTTCAGATAAGCCAGTCCTGTGGCAAGGAAGCAGATGGTCCTTCCCCTGCTAAGCAGAGCCTAAGTCTTTGTTGAGCTCATATGCGTGGTGGTACTTAATCGAATTATTTTGACCTTGTGTTTAAGATGGATAAACTCTGTGTGGTGGCTATGTTCCAGTGAGGAGAAAAAAAGCCTAACCTACAGCCTGCGATGCTGTATTAATGTCAAATAATATAAAGTAATATCAGAATGCAGAAGAAAATCACCGCAGTAAAGCAGTTTAATTTCTGTGAAGTGAAAGCACTTTAATGGGAGTGTTAGGGAAATCTGCCGTCGTTCCTGCAGCTGAGGTTATCAGGTGATTTTTTTCTGTTTTGGAAACTCTGCTGCCTTGTAATTGGTGACTTTGAAGCTTTCTGTTGTTTTCAGTGTGAATGGTCATGCTGCTAAAGTAGGGAGTTTGCTCTCTACCGAGTCTGATTTCCAGGTTTACCACTTAAAGGAAAATCATTTCAAATACTAGTTCTTAAATGGTATTATGCTGCTGAATGTGCATTATATGCAATGTTTTGCCAGTAAAGTGAGGGTAATCCTCTTTGAACAACAACTTGCAATAGCATTTACTGAAATGGTGTTGGAAGCAGTGCCAGCTCCCTTTCCCTTTGTCTGCTTAATTGCAATTTAACAGTAATCCAAGATCTATGCAGCTGTGACAGCAATTCTTAGATGTGGCTGAGTTTGAAAGGACCTCTAGTTCATTCAGTGCCAGTGATAAAAGCTACGGTAGAATAGTATATTGATAATGGACTCAAACTTTTCTCTACCCATTGAAAAATAAACAAAAAGAAACTTTTTTTTTCCCCCTCAGAGCTATAAAGTTTTGCTGTTTGGGAAGGATGTGCTATCGTGTGAAAACATCACTGAGCTTATTCTGGGCTGTGTTCTGCTGTGCTGACTGACAGGCCTGCAGTGAGAAGGCATCCAGCTGTAGGTGTATTTAGGTTCTACACATAATCTGTATAAAACCCCCAAACTTATGTAGGTTTGTGACTCCATAAGCTTGGAAGAGGGCTGTCAGATACAAAGATCTACTGACTCCAGGGGTGTGGAAGCCACAACTTGTTGGAGGCTGGGAAGGTGTGGTGAGACGTGTTATCTATGGATACCCTGTTCTCATCCTGCACCCTGGGCATTTGGCATCGTTCTCCCGTCGGAGGCAGGATCTGGGACTTGGCGGATGTTCGGTTAGAGCTGCTACAGCCTTTCTTGTATTTAATTAAATATATGGAAGTGCACAAGCAGTGTGAAAAGGTTACTTAAAAGTTATTGGACACTTTCTGTGTTCTGCTGCTGAGGGGAAAAAAAATAAAAATCAATGCCTGAGTTCACAATAGAAACCTATTGACAGCCTTGAGCATTTTGATCTTAATTGCTCTGTACTTGTTCCTGCTGCGAGGAGTATGATAGCAGCTTGAAGAACATTTGTGAAGGTAAATTAGCCTACTTTGAGTGCTAACACACAACACCGAGAGCACCAAAAGGTCCATGGCAGTTAAATACCATTGAGAAGCCTGAGACTTGGGTAACATTTGGGCACTCACACGTTGGGTCACACTCTGAATGATTTTTGTAGGAGGAAATGTTGGAGTGCTCCTTGGTTGCTGAGCATCATGCATCCTCCGCTTAACAGGCATGGGGGCTGCAGGGGGGGGAAAAAAAGGTCATCGTCCTGCTACTCCTCAAATGCAGAGTGCCCTTCATGGACTTCTAAATCCTTGACTTTGAAATCCCCTTGCCTTTCTGGCAGAGTGTAAGTCACACGTGTTTGTGTACAAATGAAGCAAGTTTTGCTTCCACTACATTTAGCTGGTCTCCTGAACCGGGTTCCTCAAAAGTTTGAAATCACATAGGCTTTTTATCACTGCAAGTCAAGTGTGTTCCCATAGAGTCCATTGGAAGTACTTAGAGTGAAGGAGATGTAACAGCAGTATCGTTTCACAGAACAGTTCTGCTCTATCACTGTTTTAATTAAAGTCGTTCTGCTGATGGAAAGTCTATTCTCTGGTGTTTTCTTTAATGTAGTCATAATGCATCAGTTTGAGCTCCCTTGCTGGCACATCTTTCATTATAATCCACTTAGCTAAGTTTATAATTAAACTTCTAAATTCAAACCTGCTTTTGTTATGTTTTTAGGATGTACAAAAACTGAAGCAGGAAAACTTGGGATTCATGGTTTTTACCCCATACGAATCGATGTAAATTAAGAAGCAATTAATTGGCAGTACGGTTGTTTCATATTCTTGCTTTTAATCCCCAGGATTGTCCATAGCTTTGGGACAAGAAGTGAATATGATTGAATAGAAGAAAAAAGATGAAATAATTAATAGATTCTTACAATTTGACTGTAGGGATCACCAGAATACCTGAGCTTTCACATACAACTGGCAAAGTTGGTGACTACCTACTAAGCTTTCCAGCAACTGAGTGTTGAGGAAGGTTGTTAAGGTTTATACGTGGAGGTGGACCAGGGTGAATTTATGCTGAGCTTTGTTGATCTGGAGGTCGTGCAGGCATGCTCCCAGCCCAAAGCAGGCTGGTTTGGACTGTCTGCTGGTTGTTTGCGGTTGTCTTCTGTATGCAGGTGTGTTGTCACCAGATCTCTTTCAGGCATTATTTTACCCTTACAGTTATTGTAGCAAATTACCAAAGAACTGTGGATCTTAATGTTTTGATTCCTTATGAGTGACCACTTAGGGCAAAAGTACTGTCAGGTGGTTGTCAACCTGATATATAAATTTAGCTCATTCATGCTGTGTGTTTTTATCCAGGGTTTTCTAAAATGCTCCTGGAAGAAGAGTAAATATTCTTAACTGAGGTTTGGAGATAAAGCGCTGGAAGTATGGAAAATCAAAGTACTGTTCTCATATCTACAAAGTTGCTCTGCTAAAATCAAGGGGAGCACTTGCAGAATCAAGTATTGGTGTCAGGGCGTGACCTTAAATGACTTTTAGCACAGGAGGTCTCTGATACAGCGGGACATGGAATGAATTTAGGGTGCCTTTACTTTAACCAGAAGACTGTCTTTCTCCAAATGTGTATGTGGAAGAATGTGTAGTGTTTATTTTCCATATGGAAGTAAAGGCAATTTAGTGTAACTGTTGATAAATAAAAGCTTGGGCAGTATGCATGTACACCCATGCACTTATATCTGAAAGTCTGTTCCTAGTGTGATGTATATTTTGTTGAACTCAATACCTTTAGTACTATTAGTGATTTTTTTTGGATATTTCCTCCAGGGATGGTCTGTAGTGCATGACCTTGGTGGCCTTTGCTGCTACAGGCCAGGCATTCTGCTGGCTTAGGACAGAACAGAATTAGCTTTTTGGATAACAGCTTTCTGAGAAAGCCAGACAGATTTTACTTGTTTCTGAGGATGAAGAGTATGCTATAAACATGCAGATTATCTTGGAATATCACAAGCAATGGGTTTGTGTCCTAGGCAAACAGTTGCATAATTACTGCTTACGTTTATGTTAAGGAAATTTATTCATCATTAATGATGCTTATCTTTGTGCTAGACACGTGCCAAACGATTTATAGCTATGCATATGATCTACAATTGCTTCTTTTTGGTTATTGTTTAAAGTGTTTCGGATTACTCTCCTCTAATTGCATCGTGTATTTTAAATGGAGAGTGCTACCCAGGTGTCCTTGTCAGCATTCCCTTCTCACACAAAATAAGTAGGTCAGGTTTACCTGTGATGGGGAAGTTTATAACTCCCGGTGAATTCGGGGAGAATTTAATTGATGTCTGACAAGTCTGAAATCATGTCTCAGGTTTAGATCAGTTTAAGTTAATCTCTTTCTAAATTCAGTAATAAATTCAATATAGATCTGCATTGGAGCAGAGCCAGATTGAACCTTCCAAAACCAGAGAATGCCTGAAGAAACCTCTTGTCCCGTGGAAGCTTGCAGGAAGAGCAACTGGTGCCTTCTGTACCAGTGCAGTGTGCGTAGAGTGGGGAAGTCAAAATTGGACCATCAATCTTCTGCCTTCCACTGCAGGATGTTTTTGGGGACTCTAGGATGTCTTGGACTAGGCCAGTGCCTGTCAGCTGGAAAATCTGCTTCTGAGTGCACATCTGTAGCTTGTGGTTGACTGAGCAGAGGCTGGAAAACAGGAAAAGCTTCCCAGAGCCTTTTTTCCCTCCCTAGCTAAGCAGGGATTAGGCTGGGCTTTGGTTGCTGGATATTTCATTGACATTGAAAATGAAATTAAATTTTGAACACTTCAGAAATAAAGCATTTGTTTTTCAGCTGTATGCATATTTATTTATTTATAACATTTTGACACCATACTCGAATGCTGAATTTTCAGCAGAATTGTAGATTTCTAAATTAAATCTGTTATTTAAAAGTACTTTTATTCAATCCTGTCATTAGGAGAATTAGCAGTGGATTAGATAATGTAAATGCATTGTTATGATCATTAGAAAACTTGCACGTGGCTTTTTCAGGACTGCCTGTGCGTTACCAGCCATTACCACTAATGTATGATATCCTTGTTTCTCCGGACAAGATTCCGTACGAACCAAACAAAATTAAAAGGATGCTTGTGGCTAATCCTTCAAATACATGAAAACAACACCTTTATTATTTATTTCATGAGAATCTATTAGTGCAGACTATAATGGGCTGGGCCTGCATTATGAAGGGTTTTGAATAAATCCAGTTAATCAGTTTTGGAAAGGTGAGATATTTTTCAGAGTAAAACACACACCTTGAACATATTTAAGCAATTGAATGAATTTAATCATGGCTAGTCTTGGTGAAGTCAATTTGTAAAGCATAAATTTCATTTTTTTTTCTCCATTTTCCTCTGTATTTGCCAGTTACAGCTAGCCACGCTGACACATTTGGGAGCTGAGATATACTGTAACTAAATTTGATGTGAAGTGTTGGTGGCCTTCATAATGTAATTTATTCATGTTTCTGTAGATAGCATATGTTGCTTGTGCAATAATTTTTTATCGTATCAGGACAGAACAGCTACTGTTCCAATTTGTGTTGTACAAACCCAGATATACAGACAGATTTTTATTGTGCTTTGCTGTGGTGTAAATCAGTGGACTCTATTGAGCTCCGCTGGGGTGGGTGAGATTAGAATCAGTCTCACGGTGTCTAATTTATTTCTATTTTTTCTGACTTAATGTAATCTCTGTTCTTGCTCCGTGGGGAGCAGCAGCTGGTTATCTTTGTAGTCCTGCCCAGAGAATGAACATATGCGGAACCCCTTGTTTTGGGCAGGAGGCTGCTACTCCCAGGGATTTACTGCTGGTTACTGACCCTTTGGTTGCTGAGATGACGGCAGTGTATGGAGAAAGCAGCTGATGAGCACGACTGGTGCCTCATTAAAAATCTCGGCATCTTTATCAGCTCTTATCTGAGGTTTCCTTAGATTTGCCCATTTCATGCACCCACCTGTTTAAGACGTTGTTTTTGTGGTATTCTTCTGGAGCTGGAGAGCTGCCCTGCAATTCAGATGGCTGTTGTCTGTGCAGGGCTGGGCATGCTGACTCCCCTCCATACTTAAATCTGGGCATCTGAATAATTTCTTTCCTTCTTTCGCATTTTCGGGTGTGAAGGGTGTTGGCGCCAATGTCACTAATTTCCCTTGACAGAAAGTTGGTGACTCTGTTTTCTGACCGTCATAGATGGTAACTGCAATGCTGAAGACACTGGGCGAGTCGCTCCTCCTCAGCTCTTCTGTGTGAGGTGAGGTGAGCAACCATCCAGACAGGCAAAAAAACCTGACTGCAGGATGGTTGAGGGCTCCACTTCCCCACCCACGAGGACTTCCCTACTGTATAGGCATTAGTGGGGCATGAAGTGCTCTGCACATCATTCTGTAAGGATGCTCAAGGTTTCTGAGCTTCCCTTATGCTTCATGTAAGGTCACCTGTGGTCTGTGTTACATTGTTTGGGTTGCATTCTGAGTGAAATGTAAAGTCTGAATTAAATTGACCTGGAAGACATGAGCAAGGCAGTAAATCTGGTCCCTTGCCTGCTCTGCTGTATTGGTCAGCCTGATGAGTTTTGCAGTGCTGCTCATCTGAAACGCAAGAATGAGCTAAACCAGATAACAGAGACAACATTCAATCTTCCACTGTAGTTAGTCAATATCTGATTAAATATAATTGCATGAATTTATCATGCTCGAAACTGTTTCAAAGTCATTTGAATACAGCTTGAAATTAAAAGTTTTACTGTATATTCAATATGTACTGTTTTCAGGTTTATCTTCAGCTTCTTATCAAGAATGATTCTGTGTATTATGTATTATGACAATGTTGCTTTTCATAAGGTTAGGAACATAATGGCTTTTTTTGGACTAAACTTCTAATAAGTGATAATTTTAATGGAAATCACCATGATTATGCCAATAAAGGCAAATCTTGAAGACAGGTGTTATCACTCTCCTTACATGAATATGGATGTGACATTTTTAACCTATAAAAGTAGGATAAATCACTAATAAGTAGAACTATGTTGAGAAGTTAAACATGGTACAAATACAAAAGTTATTATGTAAGAAAAAATGAATATGAAAATGTGCATGAGAAACTAGCTATTGTTTGATGTGGAGCGTAGCATGAACATTTTTTGAGACTTCAAAACTGTTTCCACTTGAATGTGGACGAATCTGAAATAAATTGAAACTCATGTATAATCTGCCTAAATAAGTGGTTGTTTGGTCTACTTTTGGGATGAGAGAAACAGAGATTTGAATTACTGGTCTGAATCAGAAGTTCTAAAATCTTGTTTTGCTGTATGCCTTTTCTTACCTCTCTTCTTTTGGAGCTTTTCCATGGTATGTTGTAGACAGTGTGGATGTTCGGTGCAGCAGGCATTTAGAAGCTGGGCTCCTGCTTTGTATGGGAGACCCAGAGGGACTTTTCTCCTTCCTGCCAATGCCACACAGTGGTTATTCTAATGACGTGTAAAGTGTAAAACTGCTCCAGCAACAGGGCTTGATCCATTCCCATCTCAATCACAACGTGGCTCTGATATTCATCCGAAGTGTTGGAGAGCTTAATTAAAAATTAATTGAAAGTAGAGAAACCTCTCTGGAGTAGCCAGTTGCTGGTTCAGCTCACAGATCAGAGACTTAGACATGAGTCCCAAATTCCAAAGAAATGCCCGAGCAATGTCTAGTCTTCTTTCTAAGGCTGGTTCACCATGTTCTGATAAGCAGCTCCTGTTTTTCCTGCTGCATTGCTCATGTGTTGCTTTTGTGTGTCCTCTGTTCACACATTGTGTGGAGCTAAAAGAATTCCTTGTCTGGTATTTCAGTTGTCAGGATCTTAAAGGTAGGACACAGGATCTGTATTCAGAGCTGAATTTTGCAGCTGGAATCCATTCCCAGCTTTGGTTTAGACTGCCTATAACATGATAATATTCATGCTAAAGATAAATTTAACAGAGAAAAGAGGGGACACGTGATAGATGGTTAACAGATCCCTTGCCGTTTATGTTCACGGGTAGATTTCCTTTCAAGAACCTGCTAAAAGCACTTACAATGGCTGGCTTTGTAGGATGCAACTGCAGGTCCCCTGGGAGCTTTCTCCTCTCTCTTCCCCCCTCTCCCCTATATTCCCCTCTCTTTCTTTCCATGGCAGACTTGTCCTCAACAAATCCAGCACACAGGGACTATGAAATGCACAGTGGCCACCAGGTTGCCCTTAGGCTGAGCCAGTTGCCTTAGTGTTTAAATCTTTTAGCAAGCTTTTTTTTCCTTTGTTTGGTTAATTCTAGGACCAAAGAAGACAAGAGACTGAATTATCTGAATTATGCTTCTACAACAGAACTGGGTTTCTCCTCATTGGGCATGGCAGAGCCTGGGGAAGTCCTTCCTTTTGTTTGTTTTCTTAATGCTACCAACAGCTGATCTGGAAGCCCGGAGAGGTCATCAGTTTGTCTGGAAAACAGGTAGGAAAAAGATATGTTGGCTTATCTACTAGATAATTCCTGCATTTGAGGATGGAGTGATTGCCCTTTCTCTGTTCTGTTTTAGCTCAATAATAAATTAAAAAAGCCTGATGAGGTCTTCTATTCTAATTTTTTTGGTAACTGCAAAAATAGGGGGATTTAGTCTCTATTTTAAATTAGTAATCTTCATGTCTGTTGCAGTTATGCACCAGGGTGACTTTAGAGTATAACTGTGGACTCCTCAATGCTTTTAATCCAGGAATAAAATTTTTACTGGATCCTGATATCATCATCCTGATGTTGCTTCGTTTGAAATACGTAATCATTTTGATTTCATGTTGGAATGAAAAGGACACACCGTCATCTTTCAGGATGAACTGAGCCAGAAGCCCATGCTCTTGGGCTTCTGCGTCTGCTCATAATTAACATAATTGGAATGTTCAAAATCGGGCACACACAACATTTGGAAAATTTGTGACAACAGGGTGATAACTCTGTGGTTCTGAGGGAGGAGGTAAAGGCGAAAGGGTGTGATACAGGTGCATAAAACTGAGTGTGGCACATTCAATGCTTATTTTGTAGCACAGCACAACAAGGAACGTTCTGTTAAGTGGAAAGATTGACAAATTTGGGAAATGTTTACTCAAAGTACTTAAAAAATGTGAAACTGAACCAAGGGTTTCATTGCCCAGGATCCCTTTGAGGTTTGGCCTTCTATGGCCGAGCGATTAAAGTTGATGGGAAAATTTATTTCCCTCGGTTTTGTTTTTGGAGGGGTTCTTTGCTGTTTTGGTTATTCATTTTTTATAGTTCTTTAGAAGGTAAGAGACTGAATTAGCTGAATAATGAAACAGTTATTCCGGGAGGGCTCCTGTCCTGGTAGGACCAACACAGGCATCTCACCCTGGCTGCTGCGATGGGATGCTGAGGGGAGGTGAAGTGCTGGTTAAGTACAATCTGATACTATATTTCTAAAGACTTTTTTATGGTGTCTTGCATGTAAAATAAAAGGGAAATAAACAACAACATAAGTTGTCTTGCTTCAATTCACTGTTACTTACGTGATGTTTTTGAACAAGCTTTGAAAGGTAGAGTTGTTTTCTTAAGGCAAATTAGACCCTTCAATGCTGTCAGTCTTCGATTCTGAAGCGTATTGTACCGTCGGTCTTCAGAGGTGTGCAGTGGAAGTCACACCGTTTAATTTGACTTGATGATTCCAGCTGGCAATAAAGAGTTACTGATGCTCCAAAGGCATCTGAGGCGGATGTATTTAGAACAAAAAAAGGGCGGTGCACAGGTTTGTGTGGCCGTGGTCTACCGTGTTCTGTAAGCCCCGTGATGAGCTCATTGGAAAGGTCTGCCTTCCAGATGCAGAAGAAAATTGTCAGTTCCTGTGACTCCCACAGTGAGTTAGAAATACCTGAGCTCTCAAGAGTTGTTTTAAAAACCTTAAAACCTAACAGTATTTTGACGCACTTTCTCTGCTTATGGAGTGACTAAAGGTAGAAAACAACTTTGAGTGAAATGTTTTCCAAATGAAAATAACTTGGCAGTTTGAGCCACATTTACTGTCCTGTTTGGCAAAACCGAAGAGGTTTTTTTTCCTCTAGTAAAATATTTTTATATTTCTAAACAAAATTTTCATTTTTTTATTGGAGTATTTTGTTTGAAATTAGATAAAATTTAAATCCAATCCTCAGATGTTTAGTTCTAGGTTGAAATGAATAGCATGTTCACCAAAACCACTTTGTTTTGCTAAGAAACAAAGTATTATTTGTGAAGCCTGTTCTTTCTCTGCAGTAGTAGTGAATGAGCAGCGTTTCTGAATCCTAAATCTCAGTCTTCTGTGACTGTCGTAAGGTATAACACAGTGGGCTTAGATTTCTGTTAATAGTTTGAATGGAAACTTGGTTTTTGAAAAATGCTGGTAAAAAGGAAGTGGATGTCTTGCAGTGTTAGGACATAGGAAGTGAACTACTGGCTTTCTTTCAGTCATGTATGTGTTGCAGATTTATTTTGAGGCATTTGCAAGCATTTACGTCAAAAGAAAATTTCAGTGATGTTGAAATGAAGGGTAAACAGCAGTATGCTGTCAGGGTGACACATGTGACTGTCTTTTTTTATTTTGCTTGAAATGTTTTTCCAGGAATGGTTAATCTTACAGGTGTATCTACCTTTCAGAAGATTACAGGGAAATGTTCTGGGCAAAGAGGGGTGGTAACTTGAACAGAGCAGGTAGATCCAGAGAGGTAGAGGGGTTCACGTAACCTGTTGCAGGAGGATATTAATAATAAAATAGCTTTGGGGGATAAATCATGGAGATCTTGGCCTAATGAGATCTGTGGTTTGTAAAATAAGGAAAAAAAAAGTCATCCCATAGTTTGAGAACTTCTGTGCCCAAGACAGAGGAGAAAAAAAAAAAATTAAAAGCACAGCACAGTGACCCTAAAATGAAATAGCTTTTAATGTCAGAACTGAGCAGATCCTTTCTGATAGAAGGAAAACAATCTAATGAGCAGTGAGCAATCCCTAATGGGAAAGGGGTTGATCTGTTTGGTTTTTAGAATCTTGAACTGTCTATTGCAAGCATGACAAGTTACTTACCTGCTGTAGAGAAATTCAACTTCTTTGTGAAATGTTGTGCTTTATAATTAAGTAACATTATGCTACTGAAAGCTCTGACTTTAAGAAAATGAATGTATATGTACTAAAGTAAATTTTCCTGGACAGAAGTCCAGGGCTGCATCCTTAATATGGATGGGAGGGAAAGCATCGTATCAGCGCTGAAGTTTATAAAGCAGGGTTTTTTTCAGCTAAATCCTTAGCTTTATCTAAAAAAGCCTCATACATTTTCATTCTGGGGTTGGTATAGGTGAAGGCAATGGTGTTGAAATCGCTGCATCTCCAAAAATACCCAGGCTCTATATTTCTAAAATTTAAGAACTTGGCAGTGAGGTAGATTATACATACTCTTCCCTCAGCTACTCGGAGCGCTAGCACTTGCCTTTTGCTTATTTGTGGCCTGTCTTAAAGCCATTTATTTTTAGCTTTTGGTTTCTGGAGATGATACAGTAATGTCTGAATATCTGTACACTGTATCTTTTAGTTTCAGAACATTTCTTGTCAGATACTTATTTTGTGACCACCAGCCTAAACATGAAAGTAATAATTATACCAATTAAATTACTCGGAAACCTCAGATAGTGGAATAATTTTCTGACACTTGCTAACTAACAAAGCCAGTTTAGTGATACAATCTTGAGAAAATTTAATTGGATCTAAATCCTTGTTATTAATAGTGTTTAATGCAATAGCCAATTAGCAATTTGAGTATTTCACCATGTTGATTTTCTTCAACTCTTGAATGGTCCTAGAAGTGCCTGGAATTTCTGTAATGCAAACATTTCTGTGTTTTAATGATGGGCATTCAAGTTTTTAAAACTGTAAGTAAGATATTGATACACATGTGAATCTACACTGTGATTCTAGTTGGTTTATTTTTTGGTAAGACTCTCAAATTTAGTTCTGAAGTCTAAATTAGACTATTGGAAACCCAGATGTGGTGTCCCATTGAGTTCTCCATTTGTCATTCTTGCCAATAAATGAATCAGGATGGGGATTTGGCCCAGAAGGGACACGTTCCCTGTTACGAATGGAAGAGCCCTGAAAGTGAGATAGCAGCCTGGAAAATGGATTTGTAATACAGCTGATGACAGTAGGGAGGTTATTACCTGAGGAAGAAACCATTAACGTGCTGGTGCTTGTGGGCTTCTGGGTGTGGTGAGTCATAAGTTCTCTTGCCCCAGGTGAACACAAAAAGCTTAGTTCAGAGTTATTACCCATGTTTGAAAGTTGTTCTTAAAATAGGGTTAGCAAATGGGTTTTGATCGTTTATCTTTCTTCAGAAACAATCCATAATGGAAAGGGTACGAAATGAACTTTTCAGGGAACAACTTCTGACGTGCGGGAACCTTTGAACTACTTGTGAATGTGGGTGAGCCAGTTACGGCTAAGATGAAAAAGATCTTTTGTCCTGTGTTCTCAGATAATACTGCCATAAAATGCCCTTTCTTAAGATCCTAATTTCAAGAAGGCCAAGTGCTGGTTTGGAAGTGCCTTTGACCTTACATCTTAAAAGACAAACTTTTACCTACAGACACCAAATATTAAAAGGAGTCCAGATCTTCAAAGGACTGTAGAGCTGAAACCTACTGAGAAGAGATACAGCCATAGCTCTGCAACAAGTGACATTTTTCCAAAAGCTCTACGAAATGAAGAATGATAATCCGTCCCAGATTGAGTGCTTTTTTTTTTATTATTGAACAGGAAAACAATTCATGAATGAAGTGCAAATGTCTTTTTAGTGATCTTTGTGTGGTATCTGGAAGTTTTATGGTATTTCTCACTGTCTGATACTTCCAAACATTTATGACAAATATGCTAATTGTAGATTATTCTTATGCTGCCTCGGTGGATGGAGTTTTAAATGTTAAAACTCTAAAGTGAACATTTAACCTTGATTTAATCAAACTTTGACCAGTTCTAAGTTTCGTCACTGTACAAAGACTTTGGGACTGCAGTGGTTCTCTTGGGTTACAGATTGCAATCTTGTCATATGGACAGCAGCAACAATTACTAAATGTTTAGTAATTTAGTAAGCCCCCTATTAAGTTCCATTCTAAATGTAGTCAGATTGTTGCCATAAACTTGATAGTTGAAAAGTTCTTCTAGAAATCTAAGCCATCTTATTTTCACCTTTATTCATGATCAGTTTATACCTTTATACTTGAGCTAGACTATAATTAACTCTTCTTTTGGTAGTTGCTCCTAATGTAGCTGCAATTTAAGGATACCAAGGTATTCTGGACCCCTGTTAGTAAACATGTCCTCTTTGAACTGGTTTGTCAAACTAAATCGTTTCTAAACTCTGCACCTTAGAATTATGTAAAATCTCAGATGAGATTTCACCCACTGATATTTCACAATTTTAATTAGAGATGCCTGGCTTAAAATGTCTCAGAACTGCATAGGTGGTGTTCTTTTCAAACAGTTTGTAGTAAACAGTTTAATTTGAAGTAGTGTAGTTGTTTTTATCTGTTGGTATAGTTCATTAAGTAGCCACTAAGAAAAAGTTATTTTAAATATAAAAACTAGTACTTCAAAATTAATTTGAAATCGGTCTAAAATAACTGTCTACGAAGACAGTTATGGGACAGTATAAATTATACTTTTATTTCTGCAAAACTTTAAAAAAAAACAGTAATACTTGAAATTTTTTAAATAGAGTTGTTTTGCAAAATTTCATTAGCAGTAAAACTTAATGTGCTGGCTGGTACCAGCCGCTGGTATTTGAGACAATTAAAGGGTGGCCTCAGAGCTCATCTTGTATTTCCTTAGGCAAAAGTACAGTTGTTTCAAATTGCTCATTATTGGGTTTTTTCTCCTCATTATTCTTTACTGTTTCCTATCCACATTTCACCTTTCTCTTACACTCCAAATGTTACTACATATGATTCTGCTATGTCACCTCACCCTTGTCATTCCAGTTCTGGTACGGTATCCTCCTCTGGTCTTGTTTCCTCCACATGTCTTTGGAGTGTGGAGATGCATCTGTTGCAGTACTTTATAACCCTGTGCAGTGGTGGTACAAATAATGTTTATGTGGCTGAGACATTTCAGCGTTGGCAGAGACCTTGTGACCTCAGGCAGTAAAATACTGGTGAGTTTGTCAGAGAACTGGAGAAATGTACTTGAGAAGAACTTCATCTCTCTCCTGAGGAACCTCTCCTACATTGGAAGCTCATCTTCCAGCCTGGCTGGCCTGTCCTCTAGGTGCCTGGGGTCTGCTGCTGTGTTGGATGAATGTGCCACAGCAGCCCATTGCATACCCACCTGGCTTCTGTCCAGCACAGCTTCTGGGTTTATCCTCAATCCACATGGCTAAAAGCTCAGCATATGGAACTTGGCTGAAGGGCTTGCTTTGTTGGCCCAGAGAATGCCATCCAGTGTCAGAGACATCAGAGTTGGTCCTGGGGGGGTTCTGGTTTGGGAAGCATGCTCAGAGGCATCAGAATTGGTCCTGGAGGGGTTCTGGTTTGGGAAGCATGCTCAGAGGCATCAGAATTGGTCCTGGAGGGGTTCTGGTTTGGGAAGCATGCTACGGGATGCAGAAATATGTAAATTGGCATCCTACTTCCTTATCTGTAAAACCTGGTATGTTCCTATCAGCTCTGGTTTCTTGTAGGGTCTAAAGACACCAGTGAGTTGCTCCTGGTGGCCCTACTTAGACAGAATCGCTGGCTTTGGTATTTTGTCTTAGAAAAACACACTAGAGCAAGCAATATGGGAAGCGCAGAGTATCAGTCAAATTAAAAAGGCAAGCAAAAGAGGCACTGAAGTGACACTGCAGTATATGTTAATGTTAACAGTTACACGCTTGGAGATAATCGGCAGGGTACTGGTTCCTCAGCAGAGATGCGTACTGTGCAGCAGCAGGGCTGTGGACTGACGGCAGTGCTTGCTGCGTTCAGACGTAAGCTTTTACAGCGTGTGCCTGGTAATTTTGTTATTGTTGGGCTTGCGAAACTCTTTCAATAGTTCTTTTACACAAAGACTGCACGCTTTAACCAATATCTTTGTCTAACCGACATCAAATGTTCAGTAGGTGGTGGTTTAAACTAGATTACACAGGAGATTCACACTAATCTTTTAATGTCCCTCTTCCCTTCCTGAGAATAATAGTTTTGGAGAATAGGGTGCTTTTTTCTGGTTTTTGTTGGTATTGGGAAAAGTATAAGTTAGGCGTCTTATCCTTTTCTTTCCTCAATAGTTACTATGGGAACAGAGCTGCGGGTCACAGGGGAAAATCTGCAAAAGTGGTTTCTTTTAAATTGTTCATTAAAAAAAAAAAAGATAGCTTATTATTGGAATTGTGGTACTTTTCATTCAACTTTGTTGGATTGTATTGTTGTACATATTTCACTCACAAAAGAAGCACAGTGAGTGGCAAGAAAAACAGATGGGGATGTGTTTGTACTTTTTCCTTGGGGTTAATATTTTTTTAATTGAATGCAGCTGTTGGAAAGCTTTCTCTTACGTATAGGCGGAGCATTAAAAATGGATGATCACATTTTCAGCCAGTTTCAGTGGAGTACTAGATGTAATTATTCTTCTGCCCTTGTTCAGCACCCTGCAGGTTTTTTTAATAATTATATCTTAAGTTAGTTAGGATAAGAGTTTCACTTAGCCACTTAATCGAACTATTTCAGCACGTTGGGGTAATCGCTTCCTCATTCAGCACTTGTGTAGAGCATGATTATTGTGGGTGAAAATACACAAAATTGTATTAGAAATCCCCAAGATGCATATTGTTCTCAGTATGCAGATCATGCCGCTGACCTTCCAGGGATGTGAGTTTCAGGTAGTCAGCTCACTGATACCTGTGTTTCCATATAATTCTTTTTATCCCTGGTATGGCTGGGAGTAGTCCTGCTGTGTCATCAACTTGCTATTTTTGCATTGTTTTCTTTTCAAAAAATTGGAATGGTGAAAGCCAGGAAAACAAAATGAAGTTAGAAGGGATGGAGGATACTTCATGGTAATCCAGATTATTGGCAGTGTTGATATGGCTTATTTTGATCACCCTCAGCTAGTGGCTAGATAAGATGAAAGCCCACTTAATACAGTAGTTTTGAATATATGAGCTTAGGGGATTCTGCTGAGATCAATAGGTGTGTTTGGTGTGAATTCCAGTGGCAGTATTTGGTCTTTACCTGGTGTCCACCACTTTGTAGACTTCTTCAGTTGCTTCTCCTAGAGACCTTTTAAAGTTTATGGTCAAAATGTATCTCCATGTCGTACTTCTGTGTGTGACAGCGATTTAGGATTAGAGAGCTAAATTTGGAAAAGCATGTTAAAACCTCACTATAGCAGTTCTAAATATAGTGGTTCTGTATGCTGGGGGATGAGTTGTAGGCAGTTGCTGAAGTCTCTCCATCTTTTGTGTGGTGTGTCCTGGAAGGCTAGCCATGAAAAATCACTTCTCAAATGAGAACTTAATAACTTTCCTGTTCTGAACGCTAAGCCCTACTCGCCGTGCGATTAGTGGTTTCATTTCTTTCTCAGCAGTTGGGTAATGATTATGGCTCCAGATGCTGCAGGAGTGATAAAGAGAGTGATTAATTTCACTTGAAAGGGCATATGTTCAAAGAAGAGCCAGCCCAACGCCTCGGACGCAGAGCCCTCGTGGCTGCTGTGCCGCAGTTTGCACGCCTTGGCACCCAGCTGTTCCCAGGGAAAGTACCAGTAAACCAACGTTGTTTCTCTTAAGCCAATATATTTACTGCTTGG
>NW_010237356.1:0-793 GCF_000690775.1 Eurypyga helias | reverse complement strand
GCGTGAGGGGCCCCGGCACAGGCAAGCTGCTGGGGGGGGACCGGGGCTCCGAGGGGTGTCCCATGTCCCCTGCTGATCCTCCAGGGGCATGGGGTGAACCCCCTGAGGGCATGGGTTGAGCCCTGGGGATGTGGGGTGAGCCCCTGGGAGCATGGGGAGTGACCTGGGGATGTGGGTTGAGCCCCTGGAGGTGCGGGGTGAGACTCTGTGTTATGGGGTGAGCCCTGGGGACATGGGAGCAACCCCCTGAGGGCATGGGATGAGCCCTGGGGATGTGGGATGAGCCCCTGGGAGCATGGGGTGTGATCTGGGAACATAAGGTGAGCCCTGGGGATGTGGAGTGAGACCCTGGGGGCATGGGGCAATTCCCAAGCAGTATGGGGTGAGTACTGTGAGCATGGGGTAATCCCTGGAGATGTGGGGCGAGCTGCTGGGGAGCATGGAGTGAGCCCTGGGGATATGGGCTGAGCCTTGGGGTCAGAACACCAGGGGTACTCCTGAGGATAAGAGAGAGCCCTGGGGAGGTGGGGTACATCCTGGGGGTGTGGGGCAACTCCCTCCTCATGTGGGGTGAGCCCTGGGAGTGGGGAGTGAACCATGAGGTGGTGGAGATCCCCTGGGAATGTGAGGTGAGCCCTGGGAGAACGAGGTAAACCCAGGGGATGTGGAAAGTCCCCTGGCAGGATGGGGTATTTCCCGGGATGTGGGGTCAGCCCAGGGATAGGGGGCAACACCCCAGGGATGTGAAGCCTGAGGTGCCGTGCCGACCCTGGGCAGGACTAGCAGCAGACAC
>NW_010237355.1:0-7696 GCF_000690775.1 Eurypyga helias | reverse complement strand
CCTGGCTGAACCCAGCACACATAAAATGCAAAAGCTCTGAGCCAGACTCACACATGTGGTAATCAGTGTAGAAACAGAGCCAGCAGTGTGTGTGGGATGACTGAAAGACAGACAGACGGCACCCTGCCATTAAGAAAGCAAAGTTCTGAGGGCAAGACCTTGGAAATCTGACTGAGAAGCAAAGAGATGGGAGGCTGGGGAGGGAGAAGGAGAAAGCCTTGAAAAAGCGATCCTGATGTGCTGCATTCCCAAGGGGCTGAAAGCAAAGAGTATTTCTTCTCAGCAGGAGAAGGTCTAGTGTTCATTCAGACAACCATCAACCAGCTCTGTCAACCAGGACTCACGACGATCTTGCTTGGATGCTGCCAAAAGTCATCTGATACACCGATACACACACATACATACGTACATGTCTGCTCGTGTGCTTACACCAACTCATCAGTGTGCTGGTAGGCAGTCCCAGGACCTGGAGTGGGAGGAAAGAAACGAGCAGGTAATTAATTATTCAGCAATTGCTGTACACCCGAAACTCTTAGACTGCTGACAGGTAAGTTTGGGAAGCCCTGGAGGCTTTCACTGTCTGTCTCCCACCTCCTCCAAGGGCTACAAGCTCCGTTTACAGGTTGGCCACTGTAGTGCACGGTCTGCATTTTAGTGCAAACCTGCCTTAACTGGCCACGTGGGCAACAGGAGTGGGAAGCTCCAACACGAGCAGAAAACAGATGAAAAGAGGAGGGATAAGATCCCGAAGTGGCAATGCTCAGTCTACCAGTCTGGCCTAGGAACTAACCGTGGCTGCAAGAGCCCAGAAATAGCAAGGCACAGCTGCTGAGCATCATCCTACTCAGACATCTGGCCCACCTCAGGCCTGTAACAAACACATTAAGCAGGCTAGGAAGAGCATTTTTGTTTTTAATATTTCATTAGCAAGTTATTTATTTTATATCTTGAATATATTTTTATATTATTTTATATTTCACTAGGGCATGCGCTGCTTTGTTAGATGGGACTAGTCAGAGTGGGGCCTTGACAAGGACCTCAGTTGCCTTCCCCTGCTCTGAGCAGGCAGATTGGTAGGGCAAGGGCAGGAGTGGTAAAAAACTCTCAGATATCATACAACCCTGCCATCCCATGTTTAGGTTTCTTGTACCACCTACCTCCATTTAACCCTCACCCTCTCTGCCCAGTACTCTTCTGGTCCCCAGGAGATGTACAATATGGTCCATTTACTCACGGATCAGCCATCAAGACCTCAAAGACCTTTAGGCCTTGGTGTCCCCATGGCCGCAGCAACAGGCCTGCCTAAATCCTGCTGCCAGGCATAAGCTGGAGCCGTTCAGCTGCTTCAACTCCAGTGAAGGGCACGTGTGCCTGCGAGATGGTGAAATAGATTTCCTCCCTTTGCTCCACCGTGGGAAAGGGGGATCTATAGAAGGGAGGAAGGGATGGCATTTTGTAAACTTGTCATTGTATGTGGAAAGAGAGCAGAGGTGGACGTCGATTCTGCTCTGCAGGACAATGACTTCATCAGTGCATAGCACACAACTGCAGGAGTGCTGGGAAGGTACCACCTATGCTGTGCCAGACCGCGACGAAGAAACAGGACTAGAAACAACCATACTATGATTGCACATTTGAGTGAACAATTGGCTGCTGACAAGAAAGGTGACAAAGCATTCTGGTGTTTTTATATAAAAAGCACATGCAAAAATTCAGAAATATATCTACAGAGCTCTTTCCCCTTTAGGAAACTTGTGAAGGGTCTGGAGGACAAGTTTTATGAGGAGTGGCTGAGGGAACTGGGTTTGTTTAGCCAGAAGAGGAGGCTCAGGAGAGACCTTACCATTCTCTACAACTACCTGGCAGGAGGTTGCAGAGAGGAGGGTGTTGGTCTCTTCTCCCAAGTGACAAGTGACAGGACAAGAGGAAATGGCCTCAGGTTGCACCAGGGGAGGTTCAGGTTGGATACTGGGATAAATTTCTTCACAGAAAGGGTTGTCAGACATTGGAACCGGCTGCACAGGGAAGTGATGGAGTCACCATCCCTGGAGGGGTTTAAGAGACGAGTTGATGTAGTGCTTAGGGACATGGTTTAGGGTAGACTTGGCAGTGCCAGGCTGATGGCTGGGCTTGATGATCTTAAAGGTCTTTTCCAACCAGAACCATTCTATGATTCTATGATAATGTGGCAGAATAAGGCTGGACCTATGCTGGGGAAGTGCTGCAAGGGGTTCGGTTACAGGCAGTGCAGGTCACCTGGGGAACTTGATTTGTAACATCTGAGTCCAGATGGTTCCTCAGATTTTATTGTTATTAGACTGAGCACTAAAGAAAACTTAATTCCTCCCATGTCCAGTTTCACAGCTGTGCAGCTAGATAGGAGTATGGCTTGCGTGGAGCCTGTATTAATTATTTCTCTATTTGTGCAACATGCAAATGAATTGCCCGGCACTTGCCAAAGAAGCCAGTCTTATCTCCTGTGGCTTTGCAGAGAGAAATGGGGATGGCTGATAACCCTCTGGTGGGCTCCCCCCATCCTCCAGGTATTTCCATTCAACGACATCAGCAAGTCCAAAACCCACAGAGGTGTCCCCTGGCCGGTCTCCACATGGCTCATCTGCTCTGTCTCCCCTCAGGAAGGCAGAGTGTCAAGGGAGGCTCCCACTGTTTCTCAGGGGAGACAGATGTTTATCATGGAGTGGGGTGCTCTGCTCTGCAGGAATCAACACTGGCACCCCACCAGTTCACACTAAAGAGGTGTTAGCGAACAGCATTTGGGTTTCTTACGAAACGGTATTTCACAATGAGCAGCATTGCTAGTCTTTAAGTTTTTGCCTTACAAGCCCACAGAACTAGCACAGCCACTCTCACCTGCATTAACTTCCCCAGTTATGAGAGGAGAAGTTAATAGGTCAGGATTACTTGTTTTGTGGTTTGCTTGTTGATTAAGAAGCGGCTGAGCTTCCCTGCTCTGCTTACCTCTCGCACCAGTGTCACCTGGTGCAGGGCCACCCTGTCTTCTCCAAAGCATTTGGAAGGAAACGCTGATCATGCTCTTAAGAGCCTCCTCCAGCCTGGGATTTCAACTCCTTTTGCAAATATCAGCTAAAAGCAGCTGAGGGGCAAGGATGGGTTATCAGGCTGCTGTTGGCAAGGATGTATCCTGCAGACCCAGCAGCAGAACTCATTGCCTGAATTTATAACTCGATCTCAAGTGCTATTCCTGCTTTGGAACGGAAGAGAGGGCAGAGGTAGCACCAAGTGCCTAATACTTGTTCACCAAGTGCCTAATACAACCTGTGTCCAGCGTATTCTCCTCTCCAAGGAGAAGCCGCCGTTAGTGCAGATCTGTCCTCTGTTGGACGGCGGCAAGTGACCACCCCAGTGGGGATGAAGGGTAGCCGATACCTCCCTTCTCCTGTCCAGATGTTTCCTGGGGTCCCAGCCTTGTAAATGTAGAAGTGGAAGAGAATGTTTCTGTTTTATCTTGTTCAAGTATTTAAATTCTCCAGGCTCACAGGTTGAGGGGGAAAAAGTCCTGCCGGAGTGACTCCCTCTCTACTAGCTCCACCTGGAGGCTTCCCAAAAACCTGCATTGTAAAACTATTTATCGATTTTTTTACATTTATTTATCTATTTATTTAGGATTTAAGGCTGTCTTGGCATTGAAAGCCACTAATGCCAAAAAGCATCAAGGCAGCAGCAGCTGTTGGTGTAGAAAGCTGTCTGAGTAGCCAAGCAGAGCCAGAAGTGCTATTCACCATTCAATTCAAGGAACCATGTAAAAAATATTTCTCTTGACAGTATCCTGAAATAAATACCAGCGTTGCAGATTAGTCTTCTGGTAAAATCCCATCAGGGATGCATACATTGCCCTGTTCCAAAGGAGAAGTTACATAGGACAATTCTGGTGTGCACACTTGACAGCCCAAGGTGAAGAAATCCCTCCAAAACTTCTTGCTCCACAAGTCTAATAATAACTAGGTGCAGAGGGAAGGGGATGTGCCAGACCTGCATGATCCCTCTCTGTCTCTGCTGGTGAGACAGCCACCCTGGGAAGCTGTAACTACTTCTCCACCAACAGACACCACGGGTAAAACTACCTCGGCACTAGCAAAGTAGTTTGCAGGCTTAAGACACATCATAGTTCTTGGCTAATGATGGTCCAGGGATAGTGCTACGAAGAGATTATTAGGAAGGGGCCTCCTGTTAAAGGATGACATTTCTCAATGAGATAATTATCCCGAAATCTGGATGCAACTCCCCAGCCAGAGCAGTACCGGAGTGATATTTAATGTACCCAGGGTGCTCGGAAGTCAGATGGTGTCTTGCCTGATGGTCATGCAGCATGAAGGCAGGACCTTGTCAAATCTATTTTTATCTCCTCTGATAACAAGCCCAGGCTGGAAAGCTCTTGTCAAATCAAGCTGCTGGTCTTGAACTCTTGAGTCTGCAAACAGCTGGACGATAACACGCTTGTTAGCTTTAACTATTTTAGGAAACAATCTGCCCTTTTTCAGTCATGAAACGCATGAAAGGCACAATGGCAAAACTTGGATACAGCAAAATCCCATCTTGAAATTTGTCGCAATTACAGACTGTAACCAGGCAGGGCACGTCGCCCCGTGGCTACCTGACCCTCGTTCAAATGCTAACTGCAAGCCGTCCCCTGCTGACCTCCTGTCCCTTCTCGTGGCACTCAGGCTTTCAGCTTGATGGTGAAGCTGGTTGCTGCTCCAGTCATGCTGGAGCTGCCGCTTCTTTGTTCAGCTGCTACCTAGCTATCAGCCCCAAGATGTGTGCCCCTCCTGGGGTCCTCACCTCAAGTGCACAAGAACTACTGGAACAAGTATATATCCATGAGATGATCACCTTCCAACTGATAAAGGAAGTTTGAAGAAACCTTTTGCTTCTTACTGGCTATTTTTCTTGGTTTTCAACCCCAGTAGACTTGTGTATTTTCACTCATCTAAGATGTACTGCACTCTCCATCCTGGATTCAGCTGGGAGTGATGGGAATTGCTAATACACATCCCCATGCCTCTGTGGGATATGTGCACAACACAGCCATGCCAGGGCATGGCTTACATTTACTTTGGAGTCAATCTCTCTTTTAATATTAGAAAGAAATGTTAATGTTGCCTTTTAGGAAGTTTTTTTTAACTTAGAAAACATGGAGATCCTTTGAGAGGTTAATTGTCTCCTACGACCTCTCTGCTGAGGAATAAATCTCCCCATCTTCCTCCGTTCTTCACCTTTTTGGACTCTGAGTTTAGCTTGAGAGAGCTCTTCTCAGAACTTGCCTTTGAGAAAGCGGTTTTTTTCTTCCCCAGAACTGGAGGTCTGAGTGGGAATTAGCACCACGTGCCCATGTTCCCGGTGCTGAAGAAGTGGCACATTCTCTGTTCAACATCCTGCACCCGGGGCTTGCCTTCCAGCCCGCTGGTGTAAGCAGCTCACCCTGTGCTCTCCTTGGTCAGGCAGCCCCATATGTAAAAAGTGTATCTGTTGTCAGCTCAGCGTGCGGGAGAGATTCAGCTAAAAATACTTAGTACTCTTTCCTTCAAGCAGAAAGCCCAAAAGCCTTTTTTTTTCCCCTCCTGGAAGCGTACAAGTGCAAAGAGGCAGAGCTTCCTATTGCCACCTTGCCAGCCAAGAGGAACACCACCATCTGCAGGAGAGACCTCGCTGGGCTTGCCACACACAGCAGCATTTACTGTAGCACTAAAAACTGGCGATGTGCTGTTTTGCCTGAAAATTACCCACTTCTGCTGCTGTGTTTGGTTTCTTATAAATCCAGTTTTCAGCTAGACTGTTGAGTCTCCATCAGCAAGCTTTCACCAGGGGTTCAAACTGAAGTAACTCCCATGCTGGTTTATTAGTGGCTTCCTAAATCTTCTGTCTTGAGCTTTGAAAGGATTGTGTTCTCACTGGCTTAGGAAATAAACATAATCTCTTTTTTTTTTTCCTTTTTTTCCTACTGGGATCACATCAGCCAAGGCGTATGGTTAGTCCCATTTTAAAAAGACGTAAGCTGCCCGAGTTTGTTCAGTAACACTTGTGAATAAGAAACCAAAACTGAATACATGAATACAATCAGTGAAAATTTCACAACAGAGGGCTATGCTGGATCTCTGGAAAGCACAGATCTGTGGCTTTACAAATGCTGGTTTGGTTTAAAAATTAGAGGTCAAAGTTTAGCAAACTGAAATGTCTATTTTCTCAGCCTCTTGACTTAGCGTTGGTATTTTGCCTTTGCACGTGTAAGTGTGCACTGCTCCTGCTGAGCACCCCAACACTAAAGGATGCACAAGAGCCCAGCAGGAGTTACCTGCTTAGGCATGCCCTGGCTCCCGTACTGCTGCTAACAAACGGAAGTTTACCATCGCCCCAAGTATCATTAGTTGCCTGCTACAATAAAATCTTGCATGGTTCACCTGTGTAGCCATGAAGGCCTTGGCTTAGCTTAATGATAGCCTTGAAGGCCTTGGCTTGTAAGGACAGCCAAGTGGCTCCTTTGAACTCTAGACAGGTTTTTCCATCGTGGTTTTATCAGGAGAGCATGTGTGTGCATGCATATGGATGCACACAGTCTACGTATTAGTGCCATCTGCCTGGAAGGCAGCAGCCACCTCTTCCCTCCACCGGGCCCCCCTGCCACAGCTTTGCTCTTCAGCTGCAGTAGGAGGGTAGAGAGGGAGCAGGTATTGTGGGAGCAGGATACCCTAATTCAGGGCTTTTGGCCATGGAAAAGTCCATAGTGGCCACAGATTCAATCACACGGTGTATTGGGGCTACAAGGAAGCTGGGGGGACTTTTTACAAGGGTCTGTAGTGACAGGACAAGGGGTAACGGGTTTAAATTGAAAGTGGGGAGGTTTAGATTGGATATCAGGAAGAAGTACTTCCCGGAGAGGGTGGGGAGGCGCTGGGACAGGTTGCCCAGAGAAGCTGTGGATGCCCCATCCCTGGAAGTGTGCAAGGCCAGGCTGGATGAGGCTTGGAGCAACCTGGTCTAGTGGAAGGTGTCCCTGCCCATGGCAGGGGGGTTGGAACTGGATGGGCTTTAAGGTCCCTTCCAACCCAAACCGTTCTGTGATTCATTCTATGATTCATCAGGAGCCAACAAACGCTCAGAGCCTCAAATATGTGTTGGCTTGAGGTGAGCTTTTAAGGCATGCAAGCAACAAATCACACCTAGATGTATGATGATTTTTTTTAAGAGCAGGCAAAGGTGTCTGTGCAAACCCTTAGTACCACTTAGCTGCAAAGCCCATAGTGATTGTGGTTAGCAGCTGCGGAAAAAGAAAGCATCTGTGTAATTAAATTTTTAGTAATAAATTAATACGTGCGAGTAAAGATGCTGTAAAACCAAAACAATGGGCTTATTTCTGCCTAAGCTGAAGACTCCATCTCTATTAATTCTTCTATTTACCTGCAGCTATAACATTTCATTTTAAGCAGCTGGCTGCTCAGCCTGTTGTGATACAATAGAATTTGTCATGCTCCTCTCCAAAGCTGCGACTTTAAAAGTTGGTAGAAATTTCTTTAAAAATTTGGTATTTGAACACAAAATATCTGCGTTTTCAGTTGCATATGGTTCTATTTATGTAAGTTCCTCTTTCATTACAACTGAGTTGTAGTTATCCTCTAGGATTTGCTATTTGGAATTCAAAACATGTCTATAAATGTAAAAA
>NW_010237354.1:0-4716 GCF_000690775.1 Eurypyga helias | reverse complement strand
CAACAAAACAAAAACCAACAACAAAACGGAGAAAGACCCCCTCAATCAGCCCGGGAGCCGAGAGTAGGGAGAGAAAAAAAATTTTTTTTTTTTTCAAACCGCGATTCCTAGATCGACCTGCTTGACAACAGACGCTCATTCCGGCGCTAAGCACCCGCCACGAGGCCCGAACAAAGACCGCGCTGCGCTCCTGGCCGGAAACCCCCCCGAGCCGACCCTCCCACACCTTCTGGGTCGTGCCCGTGCTGCAAACATCCCCCTCCCCGCCGGTCCGCAGTGCCGCTGGTACCGATCGGGGTGACACCAGCCACTCAGCTTGATGTGTTATGGAGTGAAACAAAGTATTGTAAACTGGTGCCTGGGACTAGGACATGGGACTAAATTATAAGATAGTGCCTAGCTCTGACACAAGAAATGGCTTTGGTCCTAAGTTATAATATCTGGAGCTGAAATACGTTGGTCCTACGTTCATTTTTACCTTGTCCAATAGTTGACAACACGGTGTGGGTAGCTTTAATGCTGCTTTAAAGCAGGTGCTTTAAACATAATTGATGTGCAAACCAGGCTGCTAGTACTTACTGCTGGCCTGTATTGAATGTGTTTTCCAGCACATAGTATTTAATACTGCATGCACTAATCTAGTCTTAATGTGGAAGAGGAGAATCCATTAGATGAACTGTGTAAATGCTTGATTTTCTAGAAGTAGTAAAGGGTATTTTTTGGTATTAGATATTAACCCAGCAGTGGTCTGTTTTTCCTGTTCCTGGCTTTCTTGTATGTTAAATGTATGCTGTGGTTACTAGCACATTGGCAGGAGCCATTCATTGGGTGTGCAGCTACAGGAAGTGATGGGCACAGACAGGATCCTGGTTATGCCTGTTAAAAATGTGGAGGCCTTGTGCTGTCTGCAAGTGCTGTAACTTACTGGGGCAAAGTGGGTGATCTGTAAAGAGACCTTGGTGGTACCTGCACACAGTCAGTAGGAGCTTATCTGTGAACTGGCTATAGCAGATAACTACAAAAAAGCACAAAATAATTTAAATACTGAAATGCTTCCTTTGAATCTCAAATACAGTTTTCAAAGGATGCTCAGAACTGGTGCTGTGCTTTCATAGGGCTTGCATTAAGCTTGTGATGTTTTAAAATAAAAATTATCTTTTACTGACACTTCCAGAAACACTGAGCAGTTGCAGTTTCCATTGGCTACTGTAAAAGCTGCTGGTTTCCTGATTTCCCTAAATCAGTTCAGTTGTGATGCTGGTGGCTTTCCAGGAAATATATACTCTTTTTCCTCTTCCCACCCACCCCACCCCCCCACTTGCTGCCTAAAAATCAGGGATCTAGGTTTTGTCAGCGTGAGAAGAGTAGAAGTTGTCAGTCTCAGACTATAGATGTGTCATATACAGGTAGACTGGAATAAATACTGAATTTCTAGATAGCTGAAGCTAGGAGGGAGTCCTGCCTGTATTAGTGCTCCCCACTGAGGGGAGATGTTATTAATATGTAAGTGTAAGGTCAAGTGCATGGCAGATCTTCAGAAACAAAGTCACTGTGGTAATTATTCATAGCGACTGAATCGGGACTTAATTCAGTGGCTGGTAGAAACATTAGGCTTGTATTTTCAATCAAATAACATGATATCTAGCAAGACTCTTTTCTTGGCATACGTAGACTTTGCTATGGCTTTGCCCTATCCAGGTTTGTTATTTTTCTAACTATTTGAAGTGCAGGAACTAATGAAGATGCTAGGGAGCAAGACAGTAAAATAGGAAACAAAAGTGTCTGTGCTGGTAGCAATATTCTTAAAATGTGTCGTGGTGTAAGCTTAGAAGTTGAAGTTCTTGTGCAGTAGCTGTAAATGCCTAAAGGGCTGAATCTTCTGCCAGGCTGGTCTAATGAATATAACATCAGGGGTGTTTATTCTTTTTCTAGGGCCTATAAGCATGAAATAGGGAAGGGGGGAATAAGTTGACTATTGTCTCCACCTTCCTGGCTATTGAGCATGTTCAGTGGTGTCAGAGCCATGGCAAGCAGGGGGCTAAAATCAGGACACTGAAATAGGATTATTTCTGTTCAGTTTAAGCTCAGCTAGAGGAGTCAAACACATAGTGAATGCAGTAATGATTAGGTACTTGTAGGTGGGGGACTGAGTTGCATCTTTAGTCCTCCTAAATTAGTTTGGCTGTAACTGAGCTAAAACAAACTCTGCCACTCTAGTACGTAGCAGTGCCTGCCTGAACTTACCAGGAATAAGCTCAGATAGCTGTTTTGCTTTACATTAGTGAAATTGTAGGGGAGGAAACCTTTTTGTGAGTTACTGCTGTACTTAATTTTTTTTTTTAATTATTGTTATTGCCTAATTTGGTCTCTCTGTCTCAGTATGTTTAGAATTGGGCTTTTAGTGAAAAAAAAATGACCTGTAATCATGGCTGTTGCCACATCTTTTTTTGGTTGCCTAGAAACTATACCTGTATAGAAGACATATAGGTTCTGCCAAGAAAACTCGTAGCTAACTCAACCCTGAGTTTTGTTGTCTCTTGCACTTTTAATCACAGTCCTTGGGCTGTTTTATGTATTGGATCTCACAAAACTGCACGTAAGTACAGGAATGGGTTTTCTTTGGGAAAACCCCAGTGGTTTGGAGGAGCCTGCAGCTACATGATGCAAACACTTGTTCTGAAGTGAATCTGCTCTGCCCTGGGTAAATACCTGCTCTGCTTCCAGTGCAGGGTGGTATGTTGTAGAGCCAGGCATTTCCTTGCTGGAGCAGCTCTGCTCTTATGCAGTGGTGTGGTGACAAGAGGTGTTTGCTTGCTGCTTTTGGAGCAATGCCATTCGTGTAACTGACCTTTAAACTGTGGGCTAGGATTGTTTAAGTGGATCAAATCTTCTGGTTGTGAGTGTGCTGTGGCAAATGACTGAGGTGAGGACTCAGTGCTGCTGTAACATCCCCACATCCAGTCAGTATTATGAGAGGGCACATGCAGAACAAAGTCATGTGAGCTGCTGAATTTTTTTCATAAAGGTGAACAGGAAACCTTATTTTCCTGGCTACTTGGCACTCTTGCCTGATGAAATGTGTGTTACAAGGCAAAAGCATATACCAATCTAAGTAAAACTGTAGCCAGGTAGGTGCTCAATGGCTCAGTAATCCAATATGTTTCCCTGCTTTGTCTCTGCAAATAAAAATTCCTATAGCTTGTCCTGTTGAACAAAGTCAGTGTCCTGCATCCAAGTTGCATGATTAGATGTTTAAGCAGAAGAGGATGACCCAGGATTCTGCTTTTGATGTATGTGACCTGCTTTTGGAGTCTCTTCTTGCATTTTCAGTTGCATGTGAGCCTGGCTGTGGTGCAGGCATCAGGAGATGCTTCTTTGGAGATGCCACACTAGACTGGTGGGACTTTCTTGGCAGGTTGGGACTTTCTTGGCAGGTTGAGCAGTGCCAAGGGGAGGGTCAGTGCTCCACAGTGCAGTAAGCAGTGTGCAAGTCCTCCTTTCAGAGGGGAGCAATTTTGGCACTTAATCAGTCCAGATTCAGCCCTTTTTCCTGCTAGCTGGCTGTTGACTGCTGTGAATGGCAAGACAGCACAGAGGTTAATATGCAGTGCTGGGTTCTATGCACAACTGACACAGCTCTTAAAGTCTTGCCTGACTGCTGACCTCAGAGGCACTGGAAGGTATTATTTGCTGTCATCACCCATCAATATTTGGTTCATCAAGTTGCACTGATTTATTAAACAGACACAGATAGTGTTCAGACTTGGGAAATGCTTGTGGTGGCAAGAAATGTAATATTAGGACTGCAGGTAGATGGACCAGTAACTCTATCACAAGAAAGGCAAAAAACCACCTTTATCTCAATTGAGCAAGTATATGACACATTTCTTTCTCCATATAGAGTAATTAAAAAAACTTTTGCACTAGCAGATGTAAAACAGGTCTTTTCACCACAGCAAATGTGTTAAGCCTGCATCTGAACCCAGCAAGATGGCAATGATACCTTGAGTTCTGGCTTTTTCAAGTCTATTTTACCTTGTTGAACAACACTTGTTGGATAGTACTGCTTGAGTTAGGACTTGGTAAGTGCATTTTGGCTTGTTTTCTGAGCATTACCAGCCCAGGTAAGGCCTAGTGTTTAGATTTTTCTTGTTCAGTTAGTGTTTTGCTCATAAGAAATTGTGTAGAGTTACACTGTGGGTCCCCATGGGCAATGATATATTTAACCAGACTATTTAATGGACTTAATGGAATTTTTTTTCCTAGGTTTTAGCTGTAATGGTTGCTTGTTGATATCTTAATTCTATTTTATAACTAAATTATTTTGCCTTTTTTTCAGGCTCACATTAAATTTCCTATTGACTATCCATATTCACCACCTACCTTCAGATTTCTGACCAAAATGTGGCACCCCAACATTTATGAGGTAATGTATTTTTAAACTAATTTTTTTTTTCTCACACATGTCACAAGGTTTTCTATGTTCTTAAACTTCTGGAAGTACTGAAGGTACTAAACGTCTCTAGCCATAACTGAAGGGGTTAGATGATTTTGTATAAATGTCAGCTTTGTGTTTGCTGACACAAGTTAAGTTAAGCTGAAATGTTGTAGGAAATGCAGGTATGAGAAAGGCACCACCCCTGCCTACAGGAACAGCAAGTGCAGCAGGCAGCCCCAGCCAAAGCACTGTGGCATAGAATCACAGGATGGTTTGGG
>NW_010237353.1:0-25670 GCF_000690775.1 Eurypyga helias | reverse complement strand
ATATGTATTATATAGATTATAGGGTAGTGTACAGCTACATGCTGTTCCATAGGGACCATCCACTATGTAAGGGTTAGCACAGCTTTGTGGAGCTCCATCCAGCTCTGGTCCCCAAAGAAATTTGGAGTTGCCCATTTAGAAATGCAATTGAAGCACTTTGCCTCCATCTGAAGAAACTTGTCCCTAGAGATTTAAAATACGAAGTTTTGTTTAAAAAAAAACCCCACAGTTATGGGCTAAAGCAGTGGGTATGATAAATAATCCTCTAAAATAAAAATTTGTGTCATAAAATGTCTTGAAACACAGAAAAATTACTTGGAACCTATGAAAAGTATGCACAGTAAATGAAATTTAGAACCAAAAGTTTGCTTGTAGGCTTTATGATAGCATGAGAAACTTTGAACCACTATAATTACCCACAGAAACAGTGCAAAACCATAATCTAATATATCCTTCTATTACCTTGAAGCTCGAGAAACTGAGTCTTGAGAGCGTGAAGAGAGAAAGAAGTCACAGAGCCACCCCTAAAAGTTCCTACAGCATCTGAGTAATGACCAATGGGTGAAAGAAAACGTGGAACTAAGTCTGGAAATGCTTTTTTCGGCTGTTTGGAAAATCAAACTAGTTTAATGCAGAAATCTCTACTGTATTTTAAAATGAATGGATCTTGTTAAATCTTTACAACTCATTTCTTGTTTTATTAGTTTTGAGAAAAAAAACCCTTTTCTGAATGGAAATATAATGATTTCTAAGAACAAAGCAGAGATTTGCCCCCTTCCCTTTTGTATCACATTTCATGGGCAAAATTTGGTCCTCTGAGCTGCACAGCAAAATTCAGTTTTGTTATTCTGTTCACCAATATCTGAGCACACACCAAAATTCATGCCATGTATATGCAATCAGAAACTCTTGGTCTAGGGTACACCATATTATCCATATCATATTCATATATTATTGTATGAAATTGTGAGACATAGTAAGTTTATGTGAAGATGAGATATAAAAAGAAATCAAGCCCAGTTTGTAGGCTGGACAGGAAAGACAGGATTCACCACCCTAACTTTACGTGCCTGAAATGATGATACATATTTTTGAGTTAGTAACTGCTGGCTTCCCATAGTCTCTGGGTAGTCTGTAGGCAACCTGCAGGCATATCTGCTGCTCTGTAGATGTGTGATACATCTTACTTATTTCATACCTTTACTTCAGGGTGAGAAGACTTGCATCCAAGAAATGTCTCTTTCTTTCCATTGGCTCTAAAAGGGATGTGGATGACTGGCTCAGGCCTAGACACTTCCACTATGGACACCAGAGGAACCTACGGCAATCACTGAGAAGCATCTTACAGCTTAAATGACATGTATGTTATGTGGTTCTGAGAAGTATTTTAAAATAGAGATGAAAAAATAAGAGAAATAAAATAAGGAACCATTCTCCAGGAATGAAGGCAGTGCTAGTCTTTGTAGGAAAGAACTGGCAAACAAAACAAAGCTGACAGATAAATAAAAGAGTGCACTAGTGGATGATGTAAATTAAAGAAAAAGAGAGTTATCCACAGCTTTGAAATAAGCAGTGTGGCTTCAGAGTGACAGGAGAATCCAGTGTCAAGAGGCAGAGAAAGAAAAAGGTCAGCATGATATGGTAAATATTTCTTTATCTAGATAAAGAAGAATGAGGACTGAGAGCTGAGTCTGAAGTTTTGAGCACAACAGGGGGAAACTGAACTCTAACAGTTGGTATGGACTGAAATACCATCTTTTTAGTATTTGGATTGGACGGTATCTTATGAAGGAATAATAGATTTCCTGGTAAGTAAATGCATCCCATGGATGGATGTCTGATAAATAAGAAGTGTCTCTCAGCCTGAACTATTATTATCTGATACTGAATACAGTTGTTTTCTCAAGTCTAAGTTTGCTATTTAAGCTTATCTGTGTTTCTTCCTTGGTTTATTATCAACTTCTGTATACTTGAGAAACCCGATGTCACCGACGACAGTGGCTCTGCATTTAATTCTTTTTTTTTTGGTTTGTTTGAACAATAAATAATGCTACATGCCCTGTTCTGTTAGGTGTTTTCTGTTCAGTGCCAAGTTTTAAACCATAAAATTAAAGAAATTAAATTCCAAATTCCTTCTAGCAACTTTTGCTGGCCTTTAGCTGCCAAAAACAAGAGCCAGATTTTGAAAAATGAAAATGTTATTGTGCCTACATTGCCTGCCACAAACATGCCCTATTTTCCAGCATGTAAGGTGAGTGTTTAGGCAAAGAATTATTGACACAATCATTTGCTTGATTTGTAAGTGCCAAGTAGGGCTTTTTCACATGCAGTCAGAGAAACATAGTTAAAAAGCAATAAATTATATGTCTTGTTTTCTTTATTTTGTGTATTTACTCCAAAGAAAAAAAAGTCTTGTGAGTAATATTCACCATATCCAAACAAAAGACTGGAAGCCTAAGTAAGTATATGAACAGGGGGAAGGGAGACTTATTTCCTGAGTTTCAACAGATGTCATACTTAATTGGTTGTGAAATAAACCAGAGCTACTCTCGGCCTGTTTCCCTAGTTTCAGCTGTGAAGACACTTTCAAACATGTGCATTTCCCTCCTGCTTGTCATAATGAGGGTGTGGGGTGAGAATCAAACCTCTAAAAGGAGTAAAGCAGCATGCATGCTCTATACAGGCCTTCAGATACACTAATTAAACAGAAGTGAGAGTTGCATCTTTTGTTCTTGTGAGATGCACGTTAATACAGCACTAAGCAAGTCAGTTCTGTTGAGGGATGATTGTCTGCCTTCTGCCAATACCAGGAAGTCACTAGACTATCCCATACTACACCAAGTTTTTCCACCTTCATGTATTTTCTCTCTAAAACACTTTTTTTCCTAACTCAGGACACTGAAATATCCTACTTCTTGGCAAAATCAATCATTTTTGAGTTATGAGAGAGAGCATCTCCTAAATGTTTTTTTCCCTTGTGGGTGTTTTCTACTAGAAGAAGCAGAGTAACACCATATCTAACACAACACAACAACAAAAGAAGTATTGTCAAGTAGAAAATAGCTTGGCTAAACAAGGTGAAGAACCCAAGAAAACTGAGAACAAGACTTCTCATAGGTAAAAAACCCAAACATTTGTAACTGTGACTAATCACCAGTTTGATGGTAGGCAAATGTAAATATAGGCATGCATGTCTACATAAGTAAGGCAAAGAATGTTAGCTGCTCATTTTATGCATTATTGCATATAGCCCTCAAAATTAAAATGCTCTTTTGGGCTCCTTGGAAAAAAAAAGTTAAATATGCCATAGCTGTCTCTCTGTGAAACTCAGTATAACTTAGTTCCAAAAAAGAGGAGTGTTGGTTAAAATATTTCAAATAAAAATATAATGGGAATTGCGTAAAAAGAAAATTTGAGGCCAAGGTCAAATACATTTAATTCACCTGTGACAACCAAACGGAACAATATTTGTTCTTTTAGTTTAGACTTCGATCCCAGATCCCAGGAGTGCTAGGAGAGAGCTTTAATCCCTAGAAAAAATTCAAATTCCCAAAGTGTGTGATGGAAACCAGCATAATCCTTCATGAAGTCAGAAATAAAATAGAATACACTTTCTTTGCTATTAAACCAAGAGCAGTCATCACAATCTTTATTCGTTTAATGTTTTAGAGGTCTGACTTTCGGCAGATGACCTCTCTTGTTTGTTCCTACATGTTTTCCAAAATATAAAAGTGAAATAGAGTCCCAAGGGCACTGTACTTGAAAGGTTATGAGAGTTAGAGAATTTTAACCATGCCTGCCAAATCAGCAGATGGCTTGTGATTATAATTATATGCATCAATAAAACGAATAATCTTTACAAAATTTGAATTTCTACTAAAGTAAGGGATTTAGTAAGCAGATGCAACAGAATGCATTTTCTTTAACCCTTTTTGTAGACAGTACTGTTTCTTACAAAAATAATGTGAAGGCTCTCCATAAAGTAACTTGACCGTTCACTTGAACCTTAAATATATGTTTCTTTTGACCAAGTGTCAGTGTTATTTAGGGTGATTTATGTGTTCAGTTGCACTTTGTTCACTAAATGTCTAATGCTTATATATAGGATAATTCCCATCAGTGTTTGATTTTATAAAATGTTAGCTATACAATGAAAATGTCATGTGTACTCAGTAGCTGAATTTGTACCGCTATGGTTCTATTTAGGATTTGGTGGCTTCCCATATCTTGTACAGAGGCTGAGTTAACCACATTGTAGTGATGAAAATATTTTTTCCCAAAATGTGGAATATTTATTAAATGTTTTCTGCCTTTTTTTTATTATTCACAAAGAATTAAATCATATATAAAAAAAATAAATTAACAGAAAAAGTTACAGCGTTGGATTTCTATGACCACTCTCCTTACTTTCATACTTACTTTTGTAAGTAGAGCTATGTTGTGTATGTTAGGTTGTGTCAAACTTCTGCCCGAAGTAGCATAAAATCACACAGTAGAAAGATTAAACAAACCAAACAAAAGGCCCCCTAAGCCCAATCTATTTCTGAGCTGCATCATAAAAATGCTATTTGAAGACATGAATGCAATATTCTATCCTCTTCTCATATAGTAAGGAAGAAAATATTTAGGAACAGTAATAAATACATTTTCAAAAAAGTCTTTGTTTGGGATACTGTATCTGTCTACCTTTATTATTTTAACATTTATTTTATTCAAACATTTAACTGTGATTTTTTATCTGAAGAAGGCATGTTTGTTGGGTTTTTCAACTAGCATAATATCTCTGACATGAAGAGTGCAAAAAAGTATTTTGATGCTCATTAAAAGGTGGATTTTTACTTAAGAAATGACAGAGCCGTTACTCTGTATCATGTAAATCCTTCTTAGCATAAGGATTATTGACCTGATAGTCCATAACTGTGCCTTTGGAGCCATTACTACTTTGTTGTGCCAATCCAGCTGCTGTACTTGTGCTCTAAGTTGGAGGTGGGGGGAGGGCACTGAAGGTCTCAGATTTTCTCCTGAGATTTAGGGGACTGACCTAGTGACTCTTACTACCACCTGAAGAAACACAGATAAGAAGAAATTAAGATCTCTGATGCTCACATAAAATTATATTTTTCCTCATGGAACAGACTTCAAGTACATGTTTTTAAATGGAAAGCAATCTCCTTTTAATCAAAGTTTCTTAATGGAGGGAAAAGTTCACATATGAAGCCAAACCTGAAAAATGAGCGATCAAATGTTACCCGAATCGATTAAGCAAATGAATAAACCCCTCACCTTCAAAACACTTACACACCTGCTTTACTGTATTGAAGTAAGCCATTGACCTCACCTCAGTGGAATCACTCATGTGTACAAATGCTTTTGTAAGTGTTCACCTACCCAAGAAGGTAAGGTTCAGTTCATTAGAAAGTAACTTTTACTGTTAGTTTACCGCCCTTTTTGAACCAGAAATCTGTCATTTAGAAAGAAAAATTTGCTAGAATTATTAGAAGCCTTCCATGAACATAAATGAGAGAAATTCTCCTCCAAAGAGATTTTATATAAGTACTAAAAAACGTTAAGAGGAAGACAATCTTTTTTACCACTAATTAAAGAGTATCTTTAGTCTGGAGTGATTCTACATAATTAAAATTCAGAAGCACTGATTCTGCTTATTCAGTTTTTAATAATCCACAGCTATGCACACATAAACTACAAGGGACCAAGTCCTAGTTATATATGTATACTTTCAAAATTAATGACTTAAGTAACAGAGATTTTGGTCTAGATGCTCCAAATCAATACGGATGTAGCAGAATATAAAGTTTACTCTGCGTATTATTTGCTATGTTTTATTTTGGAGTGACAGAGCCAGGCCTTTGGGGGGATTGTCTGTGACTGACCTTGGAGATACTTGCTTGTCAGAAATATCAAATATTTTGGAATTACTGGCTTCAAAATGTATAAGCATGCAAACAAAAAAAAAAAGTTATTCAAATCAACTGCGTAATGACATAAAGTTTTTTTAGATCCACATGCACAACTGACACTGGTGTCCCCTGGAATTGAGCAAAATATTTGCAGAGGCCACTTACTGGATTGTGAAGTCCAAAAAGTCTATTAAAAAGTAGTTTCTAAAAATTTGGTGTGTTACACAGTTTAGCAGGGAGATCAGATGAACAACATTAATTATCAGAAATCAAGTTTTCTTTGCTTTTTCTCCTAGGTGTATCAAAGAAATGACAGACGGAAAAAAATAATGGAACTCTGAAAAACGACTGCAACTTACTGTGGCTCAACCTGTAGGATTACAGTAGCAGTATGATTTTTGAAGCATTGCTGCATGTGTATTACCCCTATGAAATCACTCTCTACTTTTAACAGGATAAAGGATAGTTGAACTTACTCATTTTGTGCTGAATGCTGAATTATCAAAATCCCTTTACTCTCATTCACATAAGTATTTAAAGAGCATGATGACTATGTGATAGCGATGTGTTCATTTTTAAAAGCTGTGCTGATGCACATGAAGATAAAATATCCTCAAATCTTGCCCGTTAAATTAAACTTAATATCAATTAGAAAAGTTTAAAGCAAATCTGTGTTTTAATGTTGTGGCTTACTAAATCTCTGCTTATCTAGCAATTAGGTATGAATTACAGGATTTAGCTGAGAAAGCAAACTTGTTTTCTGATGCCTACATATCTCATTTTCAGAGGTAACATAAGGAAAAACTTACTGAGATGCAGACACTTTAAAAATGAAAAATAAAGTAGAAAATTTTACTTGAGTTTGTTTAATTCTTCACTAAATTTCCTAAGTTGGACATATTGGGAAATGAAAAAGCAGAAATAACTGTTACTTATAGTTTCAATAAATTAGGATACTATATAGGTGAACCCAGTTTTTTGCATACGTACGTTTTTTATATAAATATGTACGCACACACACACCCCACTTTGCAAGGAATTACCAAAAGCATATATTAAAATATCAAATTTAGTCTTAGTTTTTGTAAGATGTGATGATACTTCTATTGTCCATGCCATAAAAAAGATGTCCCCTGGGTAAGTGACATACTGTAGTGAACTGTCTTCTGTGACCTATGAAGAGTTTTAAGAGAAAAAGTCATCCTCACATGTGTAAATACACATTTATTGAAAAGTGTTTTCACAAATTAAAGAACTCTAAATGAACAAAATAATAAAAAACAACAAAACAAACAAAAAACAACCAATACTGTAATGCAAGCTAAACCTCACTTCTTTAACTCTCTCTATTTGAGAAAGCATTCTTAATGCATATGGTTTGCAGTAGTTTTTGGGAGCGGTGGGAGAAGCATTACTTAATTCACACAGGCATCTTGCAATAATATCATGTTATTTTGAACCTAACATCCCCTGCGCCTCCAAAGTGCAAAGCAGACAGAAACATTTTAGCAATGCAAACAAGACTTTCTGGCAACTTCCTGTTGCCATTTTTCAGCAAAATAAAGGGTCCTGAGATACTAAACTGAAACACTGCTGGAAAAGATTTTATCATTGGACGCACAGGCAGGCACCTGCTATTCTGAGATACCAGCTGAATATTTTGCTGCTGTGCAAAGAAAATAGGTAAGGACTATGTATCTCTCTAACAGCAATCATCAACTCTTTAATTTCAGCTCACATAAAAGACAAGACTGGGAGAGACATCACGTAAAAAAACAATTAAAAAAAAAACCAAACCTCCCCCAAAATAGTAACAACTTCATTTATATCTGCATAGTTATAAAAGGGTACCAGGTATTTAGGGGTGTAAGTAACTGGCTAGTGGGCTGAAATGTGTTTATCATACATATAAGACATTTTCGTCAGATTTTTACAGAGAAGTAAAAAGAAACTTTCTGTCTGTAAAGTTCATCAGACACTCATGTACACCTGAGGCAGTGCTTATTTTGTGGCAGTTCTTACAAAGGATATTTCTTTGATTACACCCTATTTACAATATCCAGTTCACAAAACACACTGTTTCACCTTACTTTCGGATTCCAGAAACTTTTGTCAGCTGGCATATCAGACAGAGAGAGAAAAGGAAACAAACAAGCAAGAAACAAACCCAACCTTGATTCCACAGACATTTTTCTCCCCTTCGTGAAGTGACAGGGGGGAAAAAAATCCCTTCATTATGACCTACTTGTCTAGAAACGGACTTTCAACCCCATGGTTAGGCTAAGATTTGCTCTACTTTCTCCCTAGGGCATAATTGTCAGACTGACTTACCGTGTGCCTTTTAGCCTTTGTTCTGCCTCTCACGCTGACATCAGGGAAGCAGTGATGTAGAATAAAGCAGGGGTGGGCTAGGTTA
Source organism: Eurypyga helias (assembly GCF_000690775.1). Classification (NCBI taxonomy): domain Eukaryota; kingdom Metazoa; phylum Chordata; class Aves; order Eurypygiformes; family Eurypygidae; genus Eurypyga; species Eurypyga helias. The sequence goes on along the minus strand of NW_010237353.1, from coordinate 17,336 downwards.
GTCCACTGTTTGTGTCGTTGTGTGGTGTGCAGGGACACTCTGTGATACTCTAGTGAGCTGCTAAGCTTTTTTTGTAGGCTTTGTGTCATTTACTTAACGACCAATCTCATTAGCTGCCAGGGTACAATGGGCTGATGCATTTTCTATGTACATACTCTACACAGTGACCCTCAAGGTTGCAGAAGGTCTATTTAATCAGTCAAAATGCTGAATATATTTGCAGTAAATCACTAAAAAAAAAAAAAAAAAAACAAACACCAGGACCACAGAGGTATCTCATGAGGGTTTACTCTTTCCTGGGAGTTATTTGCAGGTAATAAAGTGATAGGAGATGTAGGCAAAAGCAAGGGCAAAGAAGGGAAAAAGGCAGTCACTGGGTTTGCACTGGTCACCTTTAATTTAGGGAACCTTGGGGGCCCTGCATATCACTGTGTCTCTGCTTGTTAATTTCTCCATGCAGTTCATGCTTCAGTGTAATCACGTTATCGCAATTAAACCCCTTTAAATAAGAAGAGCAGCTCTAACAAAATACACAGCCTTTCACACATTGGGGAGGGGATATGTGTATGGGGGGGGGTGATATTTATTTATTAACTTCCTTACTACAGGCAACCTCAGGGCTGGCATCTTTGCATTTCTAACCTCTCGTCAGTTACAAGGTAAAACCCTTTTAACTCTTATGAAAAATGAAATGCTGAAAAGCCCTATGAATCACGACAGCTGTCCATAAGTAACAGGGAGAGTTCTATTGTCCAACTTGTCCCTGGATAAAATGAATACTTTACAGCAGAGGCTGTTCAGCTTGGCTAAAGAGTATGGGGAGAAGGGGAGGAGGTCACTGGAGATTTCGCACACTAATTTAATCTGGGAAAAGGACAGGCACTGCATCTCACTTGAACAGACTGGCGGCAATCTGGGCTCCCACAGAACTATCTCCTTTTGCCTGTGCTCTATTTATTCCTTATCTCTGTTTACCAACCGCTAGGTCCCTTTCATTCACACCACGAGGCCGTTCTCCTACTATCAGTCAGCAGCTGACACTGTGGAAGAGCCTCAAAGGCAAAAAAAAAAGGGATCAAAACTAAACCAAAGCTGTATAAACAATGCAACAGTAGAAGTAAATTCATAAATCCTAATTCTTAACCCAACCCACAGGGTGCGAACAGAACCTTTATAGTAAATCCAACAAACCCACCACAGTGAGCTATGGGCTACAGAGGAAACGGGAAAAGCCAAATATCATTCATGAAATCACCATCTCAAGCAGAAACATTGAAAATAGACATTGGCAGATATTTAACTGGTTTTGGGATAACAGGTTCATCAGTCCTGTGTATCCCTCAACAGGTAATGAGGAACACATTTACCTGTATGCCTGATATAAGGCAAATAAGAGGCCTTACCATTTGATCATCTTATGGTTCAAAAGCCTTAGATAACTTTGCACTAACTGCTTGTGATTTATAATAAAAGAAGTAGAGGTAACCACTTAGAAAAAAAAAAAAAAATTCTGTATCTGTAGGTAGTGATAATTTTGATAACTTTATATCTAGAACTTAAATGTCAAGTTATTATTGAAGTATTTGTCCAATTAATTTTTTACTTTAGCACTCTGGGTATTCCAATGTTCTCATTTTTCTTTCTTTAACTTATAGTTTCCCCTCTTACTCATGTACAAATTTCTAGCACTTACTACAAAAAGAAAATGAATGATGACAGTAAAGAGAAGATGAAGATTGTGACTCTAATAGAAAAGTAAAGGGAAGTAATAAACTCTTTACATTTGACTTTCTAGTTTTGGATTACTACGGTGACTTAACCGTGAATAAGTTTATCTTCTAATTTTAATGGTACCTTATTTTGTATTCCTAAACTGACTTAATAGGAAAGAAGCTGCAAATATTCATAGACGGACAGCAGTATTGTTTCAGTGAAATATTTCACCTTTTTGAACCTACATAATCTGTAACTCCCAAAGTAAGGATGTTCCTCCCAGAAGAGGATTTATGCTTTCAGAACTGTTCTCAACTTTTTCAGACATAAAAATATTGGTTAACAGCATATAATCAATATACTGCCAACTGCCTGATCAAGATCATTGTAACAACAACAAAGAAAATGTTCCTCATTATCAAAGATGATCAACTGGACCTGATTTCAGTTTTGATTTCCACCTATGTGCATTATGAGCAATGAAGTCTTTACTACTTGGATCCTTTTTTCCAAATGAATTAATGAATTAAATTTATCCTTTCACCAGCTGCTAGGCAGCAGATGGAACCATTTCTGAAGCCTTGTTGAATTCAATCCATAAAACTCATTTCCTAGGATTAGCAGTCCAAAGTTTCTTTTAATGTTTATATACCGCTTGGGATTTTGAATTTCATGATGTTAAACTTTCAATTTAACTATTTTTTTCATTTCATATCAAACAAATATGATCGTTTGGATTTCTATAGCTTTTTAACCACATATTTCAGGTCACATAAGGACAAGAATTCATTTCAAAAGCAATCAAGTAATGCAAGATTGGGATCTGGGTTGGGGTTTTTTGTGTTGGTTTTTTTTTTTGTGTCTTTTTTGTTTGTTTGTTTGTTTACATTGCAGCACTACCATAGAAACCATTTGTGTTATACTCAAAGATTATCTTAAACTGGAAAAGTTTTATTGTCTGTAACTTTGACAGAAACTGTCACATAAAAATTTAGTTTCAATAAACAATTTGTTTTGAAAGTTATTTTGATCTGAGGGTGTATTTAGTATTCACAGAAAGTTGACATACTCCTAAAATAAGTTTTTCAGACACATATTATTTTCTAGTTAATTTCAATATAAGCTTTATTTAGTTTTGCAGCAGAGAAAAGTAACAAACGAACAGAGTTTTGCAAACACTTCAGTAAAGTTTTTTTTTTTTTCTGTACAATAACAGGAAATATTAATCAGCTGCAGTACCCTGGACAGCTCCTTCTCTTTAATTTTCGGGGTTTTTTACCTTTACACACCTCTGAAACAATAACCAGAGATCAGGGGACTTGAATGGTAATTTCATTAACATACGTCTCTATTTATAGGTCTTGGAACACACTAAATTAAAATTTGACTGAAGTTTCTACTTATTAGAAAACTACAAAAGAAAAAACAAACCCAAAATACGCCCTCTCCCGCTCATCTTTCAAAGACTTTGTACTAAAAGTCTCAAGAATAAAACCTGATGATGTCAAAGTCTTCCTGTTATTAGTAAATAAAAATAATAATAAAAAAAGTGATTTGTTGTCGTGTATAACAGTGATTTCCGCTAATTTGGCACAAGAAATCTATATTAATCTAATAATGCAGTAAGCCAAGAAGGCCACATAATAATAATTACCATTGAGTAATTGAATATTTAGAAGGAGGAGGAAAAAAAGGAAGACTGGTAATCTTAGCCTGGAGGCATGAAAGTACTATAATACACAGATGATACTTACAAGTAAAAATAAAATGCTCCAAACTGGGAAGTTAGGAGGCAAAGTCTATATTTAGAAATTCCTTATTCTGAATCCGGATTATTTGCTAGCCACCTCATAGAGTAAATATATTATTGTCTCAGATAAAGCTTTCATCACAAATGCTGTAATTTTCCCCAGGAATTACAAAACCATCACACAGCCAAACCAAAGGAGACACATCTACGCAATTAACTTAACTAATTTAATTGACAAAAGAGATAATAAATGGTCATTTTGAATCCTAAAAAGATCCTTAACTGACAAAGTTCACCCCATACTGTTTAAGGATAAAATCTGAGATTTTTGCTTTTATAATATATTAAATGAAAAATTCACAGCACCTTGCAGAAGATTGACTTGCTATTTACATATGAAGGAAGAAAAACATCTGAACTAAGTGCTTTGTTAAAGACAAAAGAAAGTCAGAGAGAGAGAGAGCTATTGCTGATCAGAGTGTTAAACAGACTTTCTCCAGCATCAAATGCTATTTCATAAAAATCATCCTCCTGCAAAATGTTGTCCCAGAAGGTCCATTTCATTCTTCAACCTTGCCTGATATTACTGTCATTTAACTTTCTAAAGATTTTCCTGACACAGACATTCATTCTAAAGTACAGTATTTGCTCTTTAATCAGAAGCTCTCAGTTCACTCTCTGAATCCCAAATCATTTTAAGGACTGAAATGTCACACTTTGAAAGACCCTTTTTCATTTAAAGTATTGCTATTAAATATATTGATCAACAATCTTGATTTTAAAAACATTGCACATATTTTTAAAACATTCTAAAACGTTCTAAAGCTCTTTGGTGTGTAATACACAACTGCAAGTGAACCTGCATCTCTCGGACAGTTCCTACAAATACAGTGGTCCCACTCTCTCCCTCTCCCGTCTCATTTTTTTCCTCTCTTGTTTTTTCCAATGGTAGTATTTAAGTTCAGTAACTTTTCAAAATGAGAGGAAAAGTGTCCTTGTGATAATTTCCTCAAAACAAATAGCCATAGCTGCAAATTTGCACAATTCTAAAATGTATATGAACAAAGGCTTTACTGAGGCAGTATAAATGCAATTACACCATGACATTTTACTCAGAAAGCTTTCTCAAATCAGTTACAAGTAGCTATTTTTTAATTGAGGCTGAAAATAGCATTTAAGATAATGACCAAACATACATTGCGGAAGAAACAGCATTAGTGTCATTTAAATAAAAAGAAAAGTTTGCAGAGAGCATTTTAAACATGGATTAAAATCCCTCAAACTTCTTAATACAAATCTCTCAAGCTTTCAACATTGATATATGGACAGGATTTTTTGCTTTTTGCAAAAATAAGAGCACAAACAATAAAAAAGACAGAAAGTTACTAATACTACAAGTTGCTTAAAAATCAAAGTGTTCAGAATAGTGTGAAAAAGTTATTAAACTTACTTTATTTTTGTTTCCAAAACTTATATGTTTCTCGTCCCTTGTGTGCTGAACTGTGCACTAAAGCTGTGTCTTTGAAAGGTAGTTCCCATGATATGACATCCAGTGCCTTTGACTGCCTAGAGATAAGCACCTGCGTTTGTGTCCCCTCTTTACGTCACACCTCCCTATTCAAACCTTCTCAATATGATTCACATTTGCACATCAACAGCCTCATGCGCATACACAGATTTTTTTCGGCTCTGGGCCCAAAACTTTCACTTTAATTTTCATCACATGATTGCTGTGGCATATGTCCTTCCAAACCTCCCATATATCAGTCATCATGCAAATGAGATGGAATATCACTCCTCTGCAGCAGATGGCCAGGGATGATAACAATGGCTCAACAGAGGAGATTCAATGTCCCTGACTTTATCGCCACGGCAACAACAACCTAAAATATATGTAATGGAAGTGGTGCTTATTAATTTTGCAGGCTCGAGTGTTCTGATTTTGTGAGTGAATGGGCTGAGTTAAAAAGGGGGCTGTGTCCTCCTGCCTCTAGAAGACTATCTATAAAAGCCAGGGACCTGGAAATTATTTTCAGTGACTAAGAAGGCAACAGCCTAGCAATTATTTGAGTAATTAGGTGTAATTCCTCCCTGTAGGCCTTGTACCCTCCTGTGCTTGTTTCACAGAAGCTCGCGAATTAGACAGGCACAGATACTGAAAAGAAAAGTGCCTCAAGATATAGCAGGAGAGCTTGCAGGAACTAAGCTTCAGTGATATGACACTTGGCCTCCACCAGGCTTGGTAAACACAAGCCCCAAGCCATAAGTAAATAGAGGCCCCACTCCACAAACACAGACCAATTAAAATTACAAAGGCAGCCACACTTCTGGGTGGGGCTGGGGGAAGCTTTATTCTGCCGTGGTCTCACTGTGACTTGCACACATAATGGTCTCTTAGTTCGGAGCACCAAGTACTGTATTTCCATTGCTATCTGTCACTATCAAATCCAAGCACAAGGCTCACTTCAGGCTGTGAATTTCTCCCCAGGGATTTAGCATGTGCCTTTAAGGAAACGTTTCAAAGTGAATGTTCTGACTGTTGTCTCCTAAATGTAAACCAGGGAGAAGAAATAAATGCAGCAATTTGCTACTTATCTTCAACAGATTAACAGGAAGGAGTGGGGATCACCATTTTGCCTCTGAGCAAACAAAATATCCACAGCCTCTCTTCACCCGGTTCATGTCACAACTTTCACGTCCTTCAGTATTTTGAGCATGTGAGTAACCCCTTGATTCCTCGGAAATAAAGTTCAGCCATGACCTGTATGTTTAAATAAGAAACTGCAAGTACAGAAACTGTGTGTGTCCCTTGTCCTTTGCCCCAGGGGACACCTTAAAAAAATGGAGAATCCTTTGTCTCCCTCTGCAGTAGAGGGGAGGATAAGTAAAACTGACAAAACACTTTGGGAAGTGGAAGCTCCACATGTGCTGGAGATTTAGCACAGAACTGGGCCAAGAAAGCTTGCTACCACTCACACAAAAGAATTCCTCAAAATTGATGATATTTTTGAAAGTAATTTTCACTCCTCTCCTTGGAGTCCACACACTTTGAGCACAAGTGCCCTGTCAATCTGAAGCAAGAAAGGAGAAATCAAGTGGCATTACACTCCCCAGAGGAAAATTGGGATGGTGAGACAACACTTCAAGCAAGTGATAGGAAACTCCAGAGGCAGTGCTGGGCCTGTGGATCCTCCTCCTGTTTCAGCAGGGCTTAACATCACCTTGGTGTGGCTTGTGTACTGTATTAGCATTTCCAGTGTCAACTTTTACGGAGGTAAGGCTTCTGAAAGCATCGAAAAAATATGCGAGCACATTTCTTTTGCTCACCAATATTATAAACTTCCAGAGCTATTATTTATTTATCATGTACCTGTTAGAATGTCCAGCACTCTCACCTTCTGGCCTAGTAACAGGTACTACCAGAATAAGAATGTTTAATACTGAATGATCTTTTCTTAGAATCATAGAATCACAGCATGGTTTGGGTTGGAAGGGACCTTAAAGATCATCTAGTTCCAACCCCCCTGACATGGGCAGGGACACCTTGCACTACAGCAGTTGCTCAAAGCCTCATCCATTCTTTTCCACTAAGAAAAAATTCTGAATGTGAAAATAAAGTATGCCTGTTTCAACCAAGTGAAAAACAGTTGAAGTGTTTCTTTTATGTCTTCAATATTGCCAACTACTTACTAGCTACCAACAGAAATATTGAAAATACAAACAAGCGTAAAGCAAATCTTATTGTTCGTCTTTACCTCAAGCTGTGGTGTGGAGTTTGTGATTTCTTTCCATATTTTGCAGAAATCTTTCCAAATATAATGTTACATGAGTTTTATTTTCCTGTTTCAGAAAATCTCATCCAAAATGAAAACATGGACTTTTTATTTTAATTCTGGGGCTTATGTGTATGTGTACTGTATGTGCATGCATGTGCAATAGGAATCTATATTTGTGTATGTCCATGTTCTTTACTTCTGTACATTTCATTCTCCACCCTGCTAATTTGGGAATGTGGCTGTTATGGTGAGCTGAAGAGATAAGTGTAGTCCAAGTCTATGCAAAGTTGTGAAGCTCCTTGTAGCGGATCTGTAGTTGGACAGAAAGCCAATACACAAAGTACTATAGGAATGATGTTTTCCTGACAGCTTGTGTTATTTATGGGACTGGCCACTGTCTTCTGAACCAGATGGAGCTTTTTTCCCTAGTCTGTGGTGCCTTTTTTTTTTTTTTTTTTGTGTGATCTGCTGTGCGTGGCCCTAATTGATCATTGAGTGAGATTGGTATTTAGGTCACTGTCTTTATATTTTCCAGTGTTAAGTATAGTCCTGGGCTGTGAACTGTCTCTTTTATCTTAAAGGTACAGCTTGTTTAACAAAGCTATTCAGATCCTTTCACATCATGGGAAGAACATGGGATGAGAGTACGAGTAAAATTTGTGGATACATATTATCTTTCCCTTTCTAATTCTTATCTGTATGGTTGTAGTTTCATATCTATTTCTTACATTCCACTGAGACACATAAGTAAGAAAAAAAAATCTTTGTAATTAAATCATTCCTAAATAAGTTCAGATTTAAAACATCTTTGTTTTTCCCATAGTTTACAATCCAGTAAACAATGACAAACAGGCAAAGACTGGATTGCTTGTGTTGAGAATTCATTTCAAAAACAAAATACGTACTTAAGATGTGAGTGTTGCACAGTTAGCAAAACTAAGTTGCACAAGTCATCCTATTTGGACCCTCTAAACAAGAGGTTCAAAGTTTACAAGAACAAAAATAAAAAGATAAAGAGGGGATTAAATTACACCTCAAACTGCTTATTTACAAAAAATTGAAATCTAATAAGAGAATGATAACTTGTTGCAGAAACACAAATGAATTAATAGTGTATTGCAATATGTAATAGCTAATATTCAGGCTTGTAGTGGTAAGAAATTGTGCATGTTTAATATGAATGTTCATGTACAAGACCTTATAGTCTTTTATTGATAACTAAAATAATCTTCAAAGAACATAAACAAAATGGTAAATTAATAGTTACAACACACCACACAGGCCACAGCAAAGACTGACAGAGATAGCTTCCTTGTAGACTCTACAGTAGTTATTTGGCTTCTATTCAGGTTCAGGAAAAAGTTTAAAAACATCACAAAACTTTATTACTATGAATATCGTACTAGACAGTAATAAAATTTTCAGTGTTTGCCAAATGATATTCCAGATCTATTTTAAAAAGAGAATACTTTTTTATGATACAGCTTTCTGAACAAAATAGAGATACCTAAGACAACTCATGAGAGGAAAAAACTATGAAAATAATTATAAAGAAACTTCAACATAACAGATCTATTTCTACTTCTAAGAACAGCTATTAGCTCAGCAGAATCATAACTGAACAATTTGGAAATTAAGAGGTATCAAAGAGATTACATGAGGTGTACTAGATAACAGGCAGTGTGGGAGATGAAGCTTGATGCTTCATGAAGAGATAAGGGAATGAAATATTCTCTGCTGGTGCCAGTAAATTCATTGTACATGTTGGCATCATCAAGCACCAAGTGCAGAGTCATTATAGACAATAACACTGCCAAAGTTGCCAAGCCCATGTAGCACCTGGTTGAATAAAAATAATAAATCAGACTGGAGTGAGTTATGTTAGTAGACTCGTGCTGAGGAAAACTGCCATATATACACATACCAGAAAAACTGCAAGTCCTTAAGCATTCAACTTTGAAATGACATTTTGAAAATGTAGTACCCATGTTTGCACAACATATTACTTAAAAATTGTCACTTTAGATGAAAAAAAAAATGTTGAAGAACAAAAGACACCTGACCTAATATTAATACGGGAATGATTAGCCAAATAAAATTCTGTATTAGCTCATGGGAGTGTGAAGGTTTTCAGCATGAAATTGTTAATTGAAATAACAGAAAAATTTCATCTTTTCTTTAGCCACTTACTTTCCTAAATGTTTACTTAATAGTACCCTAGAGAAAATGAACAAATTTTGTCGTACTCCTTTCCTGCCAATAAATTATACCACCAAAAGCTGGAAAGAGACATTTCAGGTGAGTTTTCTTAAAGCCTCTTAGTGCAAGCATGCACCAAATTCATCTAGGCTTTCCATAAAAATACTCATTGACTTTGGAAAAATCTCCATTTAAAGAATATAAAAAAGTAATCTTTAATGGGTTCTGTTGTTGGGATTGTACTTCACTGGAAGTAAGATTAGACTACTGCAGGTTTGAGTTACAGTTTTATGAAATTCAGGCTGATCTAAAACTGGAAAATGAAAATATTTTTCTCTTTGCAGTCTTATTTGCTTTAATATATAGCCTTAATAAGTAACTGAAAACAGTTATTTAATAAGCACAGAAAATTAGGTGTACGTGATGTTAAATATGGATTGTCTTACAAAATATCCCATAATAAGGCTAAATATTAAGAGTAACAAATTTTCCCAGCTCTTGCTGCTAATTAAAAAAAACCCTTAAACACATCTTTCTTCTAATCTATTATTAAATGCATAAATAAAAACCCAATAATCATATTGCTGCTGTGGTAAGAAACTTTCTATAATAGACATTACCAGATTTTCATTTGCAATTTAGGTGGCTGAACAGCCAGAAAAATTCTTTTCAGTCACAATGTTGGATCATGTAGAAATTTAGTAGTTTTCATGTTATATGTCTTGACTCTAAAAGCAAAACAACTGTATTTAGGTCAACCTTACTTTAGAGAACTTTTGACTTTAATTTTTGATCTAATTGTTGCATATTTTCTGTATTTATGTCTGTATGTGTCATTTTTACCTTTCACACACCCTCACAAATGTTGTTAGAAGTAGGGGTCACCACTAACACCTCTGGTGTTAGCCTCTGAAAAATTCATAATGAATATTTGTAGCATCTGACTAAATCTTGTTTGGGAAAATCATTCTTTCCAACAGAGCAAATGAGCCCTGGAAATCTTAACACAAATCTCTCTTTTCTGACTGTAATCCTGAGAAGTACAAAACTCAACATAGTTGTATAAATATCCTGAGCTGCGACAACTGTGTCTTTCCCTCAGTTCCCTTCGTATCTTCCCTTACAGCCTTTTCACTGAAGTCCACCTGAGGCCCTCTGAGTAGGAGGATTCCAGGTTCTCTTCAGGAAGCATCCCTTCTCTGATTTGTGCTTGTCTGCATGCAAGGTCCTGCCTTAGTTTCTGTTGCTTACACACCACTGTTTTCCGGATTTTCAGGTAAACACTTCTCTGACAAACACCTGCCTTTCAGCCTAAGTTCTATTCCTCTGATCTCCCTAGGCTTCCAGCCACGGCTCTTCAAATTTTTTTTATTCTGATAGCCACATCTTTGGAAAGGGCCTAGGCAACCTCTTCTTCTGCTCTCTCAGCAGCACACAGAAAATTCCAACAGCTGTTGCCAACAGTGTCTTACCTGATCCCTGACAGCTGCCCCCTTCAGGGAAATCCTGTTCTCCTCTCTGATTATTTGCAGCAGATACTTATTATCCAAAGAAAAGCCTAACAAAATTATAGAAATAGTGATCTCAGCATTCGTGGGTTTTAGGAGGTCTGAATGGCACAGCAAAATTCAAATGGGACCAAACATTAATTATCATGATGAAAACAGCCAGTTAAAAAGAATTTTAAAAAATACCTTGTGTGGTTATAAAAAGAGAAAATATTGGCACCTTTTCTTTCATTCTCAAGTATTTTGGCACATGTTTAATACTTTTCCTGCTGCTCTTAAAATTTTAGAATATATTTTATAGATATCCCACTGAAAACTATCTGATTTGTTAGAACCATCTTCCTGCTACAAATGTTTCAATTATATTTTTAAAACTTTGTCAGATTTCATTATTAATAAAAATCTCTAAATTTATAGTGTGGGTTTTCTTTTTAATAATATTGAAATAGTCTTGCTAAACTTCAAGTAACTTTACTGTAGTAAGTTCAAAGAGTTAAGTAATACAATAAGACACACAATAATCTTAAGATGGACATCTTAAGCATTGCATGAAGAGAACCTCAAGTCAGATTCAGCTGTGTATTAAATATTATATGTATATAATCACAATTGGATATAAATTTACATTCTGACGCATTTTGGCAGCATTTAAAATACCGTACTAATACACTAAATAATTTTAATACTTAATACCATAACATAGTATACAACAAGCTTTTGGCTGCCCAAACTATTATAAACAGGTATATGCAAAAAATTCTCAGGTTTTACTAATCTATACATAAATGTGTATTTTCTATATATGCATAAATACACATGTAGCAGGGAAGAAAAACCTTATTCTTTCTAATACTGAAGAGATCATTGAAATAAAATGGAAATAATACTATATACCAATTCCAAACAGTGTACACTGAAGTAAGGGAGAACCCTAAGAACATTCTTTTTTCTCAGTAATCAAAGAGATCTTCAAGAATGACAGGTCTTTAATCATAAAGAATTTGAAATGCTTAGATCCAGAATGGGATAACAACTATCTGAAAAAAAGAAGGAAGTATGTTTCCATGGTCTGTGCTTGCTTTCTTTTCTTACAGTTTGTTGAACAGCCTACATTGCCAGAAGCCATTCTGGACCTAATCCTAGGAAATGAGCCAAGCATGATAAATAAGGCTGAATGATGGGAGTGGCTAGTGTTCACCAATTAGGCAATCTCTAGACTGCAGTCAGTAGATCTCAGTAACTACGTATGTATTTTCTTCTGGCCTTTCTAAAAGCAGTCTTTTAGTTTCACACTCAGTCATTCTCTCTGGGCTGGAAATTTCAACAAAGAATATGTGGAGAGCTCTAGAGACTAAACACTTGCCAAAAAAAAATCAGGTAGATCAACATGTGCTCTATACTTCACTTTGAGGTGTATACCAGACTGCCACATGTGAATTGCTTTTGAAAGTGTTGAAAAGATTGCCTAAGTCTATGTCTGTACAAGTCACCAGAAAAATGTTCTTACTGTCACCACCAGGAGAAAAATTGGGCCCATACCTCCTAATACAGAAAAGGCAATGGGAATGTTTTGTTAGATTATTTGTGAATTATTTCAACTAATCAGGTTAACTTTTTTCTCAGTGACTTAAACTTTGTAACTCTTAAGCAATTTTTCCTCAATGTCACACACATACACACAAAAAAAAGTAAAAATAAAACCTAATCTTCCCACCTCACCAAATAAACAGAAAAATCCTCATCTATTCTTCTTTTCTTTTGCAGAAAATATGGCAATTTGTATTCCAATTTTTCAAGCCAAAGTTACAGGGGGCTAAAATAGGGCTTTATAATGGAAGTTGATTGCAACTCTAACTATAGAGGGGCTACTGCCTTACCATAATAAAGAGCTGCTCATTTCCAAGGAGGGGAGGAGAATACTGCTCTGCATGACTTCGGGTAATTTTGCTTCTTTAAATTAAGGTTATGTCTTGGGAACTTTCTGAGTTCTTTTGAGCACGAAGTTTGATATTTCACTTCATGTGGTTTTAATTTGGATCTAGCAAACTGATATTTTGCAGTTGATACATTTTAGAAATGGGGAAAAATGTGAAGTTTTGCACTTTGTCTGAGCTGTGATCCTAATTTATTTTGTTTCTTTTTGCATGAATCATATGAAAAGACCATGCAGGATAAATCAGCAATTTAAACATTTGGATTTAGCTTGCTTGCTCTCTTTGTCTTCTTGCTTAATGGAAGAATGATTTTGGGCTCTTTAGATTCCAGTCTGGAATGAGTGCTGGCTGTTTTTCCTTTTTTGGGGCATAAAATGGGGGATACCTCAGAGGCAGTGTCAGGAATGTAAACTATGATCATAGTATCATAGATCACAGCGCTCAGGCATGAGATTGTGGCCTTGAGCAACCTCGTCTAGTGCAAGGTGTCCCTGCCCATGGCAGGGAGGTTGGAATGAGATGATCTTTAAGGTCCCTTCCAACCCAAACCATTCTGTGATTCTGTGATTCTATTATTATTAGACTTGGGTTTTATTGCACAAAGGTTTAAGTAGCATTAAATATTTTTTAGTTGGCTGGATGCTTCACCACCATTAAAGGCCATGGAAAAATGACCAACAGCAAGTAAATGCTTGAAATTGTGTAAAACAATGAAATTATGTAACCATACATTTGGATTGTTTCTAAATAATTAAAAGTCCAATTTTTTTTTTTCAAGTTTCTTCAAGAGAGTGTGAAAGAGATGAGATTTGATAAAATGAACATCCATGGAAAAAATATGTAAGTAAATGCATATTAAATACAGACGCATGCCCTGCTCTCCAAAACTTTAATGTAGGTTCAACTCCATTCTTATGTATTATTCCATTGCTATTAATATCTGCAAAACCCCATCAAGCTAACATTTGTGTTATGTTTATGATTAGTGAACCTAACAATTTAAATGCTTTCATTATACTGATAGGTCAGAGCATCTTTCCAAATTTAAGAGCCTTGCATTATGGCATTACATTTAAGGGCCTACCATACTTACAAGGATGTCTACTGAATATAAAGTCCCACACTGTTTTAGGGACACTAGTCAAAAAACTTCACTTGTACAATAGATATTTTTTTTTTCTTATAGACTGAAAACTCTTTGGAGCAGAACTATAATATATCAATGAGTATTGCTAAAAGACTCATGAATTTTAAATCATTTTTTGCAGTATTAAAACCCTAAGTGACTGTGGAGGGAATTAGTTAAAAATTTTATTTCTCACACACAGGTAATAATTGAAATGATGGAGTAAAGGACTGTATCTGAAGACAAAATTTGCTTTACAAATATTTTAGCATCTAAAAGGACTGAAAGATAATCCACAATGCATTCTGACACCTGATTCTATAATATTTCCCAACATTACTACCTAAACATATAGCACATATACTTTGTTATTGTGTATTCATGAGTATTGTCTTTCATGCTAAATTTGTCCTTTCCAAATATTACTGAAAACAGTAATATTGTTTTTCAAACACATTGTTCAGAAGTGTGTGGCATTTCCCACTTGAAAAGGGTGCTTTCATATTACTAGTGAAGAAAACTGGAAGCATGCCATTTTTTATATCTGGAAAAAATATTTTCTTTCTGTATTAGGCATTCAAAGTGGAAAAAAGCAAAATCTATGCAGTCTTGAAGAAACAGTAAAACTTGTTTTTCTCTTCACATTTATGTATGAATAAACATCTGAAAGACCATTTACTAGTCATAAAGCATTAAAACACACATGGACCACATTATACTTTTTATTTTTGGTATTAAATCAGACCTATATGCAGAATGTTTCAACACTGTTTATATTGTAACACAAAACATCATTTTGTGTAGGAAATGTAAAAGCAATGTGTGATTACATATGTTCCACGTTGAATTCCCATTTCTGTGCAAAAATAGTGTGACTTAAATTATAAGGGTAAAGAATTAAGTCCCTTAAATAAATAAAAAAAATTTTCCTTTTCCAAACAAAATGCACATAATAGGCTTTGAAAAAATGTATTCAGATGGCATTATTTAAACGTGAAGCTAGTTTATCTTCCAGGTCATCAAGAAAAAATAATAAATGTAGTATAAGGTTCATGCTAGCTGAAATTCCACATCATAGTGCAACTTTTAATTAAGAAAATAGATACAAATGCAATTCTTTGAATAAAAATTTATTGTTCGTTTATTCAAATGATAGTAATAACTAGAGATTTAAAACCCAGTGATTTACATCTATCTCTAGTCATCCAGGTTCTGCAACAGTTGCCTAAAATATTATTATTTAAGATCTGTAGATCTCCATCTCCATGGAATTCACTGAAATCATATTTAAAAACCTGCTAAACTGTGAATGGATCAACTGATATCTTTATTTCTGCTTAGTAGGTGCCACTGACAGAAATAAGAAAAAAAAAAGCCACAAACACACCAGGAATAAAATAAAAATAGAACATTTGATTGTTTGTTTTCCTAATTAACTTATTAAAGATATAGCTAATTTTATAATATTTTTAATCACCCACATTGTTTAATTTTCACACCACTGTATTTAGCTTGTCAGTTAAGGACAAAGTTCTGGTGGGGTCAGCACTGTCAAACACAGAACAAGAACTAAAGAGCCTGCAATGTCTTCTTCACAAAAAGTCATCTTCAAATACACATCTAGGACTTTAGTATCTTTCTTAATTGTTTAATTGCTTAGTTCTGTTGAAATTATTCTGTTCTTCATCTTGGAGGCTTAAACTTTCCACAAATAAACTGTGCATCCAAGAGTTTAAAACACACCTATCTCATTCATTCAGTCCACTAGACCTTCTGTCACTAAGAAAAGGCTTGTCACTGGGACTTTAACACATTTCAGTGTGACTGACAGCATTCCTAGAAAAAAAGTGCAGTTCATTGTCAAGTATTGACAGGAATGGCACACTACTAGCTCTTAATGGCTAGTTCGAATGTTGTAACCAGGCTGAAATGATGTTCCCAAAGAATAATAAAGACAAAATAGTCACTTTCTGTTAAAAGAAGAAAATAATCAAGGGCTTAGGGGACAGTACCAACATTTTAATAGTTTTTTATAAAATCAGTTGATAGCCACTGCTTGTTAGAGAGAACAAGTTTAATGTGTTAGCTGTAAGACTAATGATTTAGCAGTCATTCAGTTTCAAGTTTGCAAAGGTCTAGCTGACCTTACACACTTTTCAAATAGCAATGCTGAGACCCAGTGTAGAAATGTTACCTAACAAGCTTGGAATTTATTTTCTTTCATTAACTTTAGGCCTTAAACATAATATGACATTTTTTGTGGCTTAAAAGTATATAAGCATCTGTTAGCAGAAGCCCTTTATTTCACATAACAAGAGAATTCTGTTTATAGTGTGTCACCAGCTGCTCAGTTAAAATGGGTTCTATTAGAACTAATTTAATTTTACATAAGTTGATCTATTTGCATTCTGAGTCTCCAGTTAAATGACTAGGTACTATTTTGTAGACTGATCCCGCTTCAAGCCTCAGTGTATGGACAATGCTTAATCAGTGTGTACATCAGGAAATAAACATAATCAGCAAGTGCACTAATTAAGCCAGGAAAATTTTGCAACATGCATACACTGTATGGATTAACAAGGCAATTCATTAAAAATCTTAATTATGGAATATTATATTTTCCGTACATTTTATTTTATGATGCTTCAGATGAGTTTTCTCTAAATACAGAAACCATCTACACTTCTCAAAGTAGACAGTGAGATCCTTTTAAGCGAGGCACATCTGTGTAGCCTCTAGTCTGGAAGCCTCTGTGGAAAACATGCTTTGTTATCTCCAGCCAGATAACCTGATATGCTCTCTTAAACAAGCAGTTGCTAATCAAATGTTAATATGCAGATGATTGAAAAATAAATACAAAATAAAACATATAGATAAAAATGTCATTTTGTGATTTGGAGCCTCTCCTCATCCTTAAAACCAGGTTTTATTGTGTTTATTTTTAAAACTGAATGAGTATACACCTAAGGCTTGAGTCACAGCGCTTAGGTTTTAATGAAAAAAATCTTCCATTGAACTCGGCATGCTTCAAGCTTTTCGTATAAACTGGCTGCAATACTGCAGTCTGAAGCAGAGATGTCAATAAATTCTGGGTATGCATTGTGGTAAATGTATTGGCTTCTCTTCTCCGGCAAACAATCCCACTTAGCTGACTTCCTGTCTAACAAAAGATCACATCCCACCATACTTCTTGCTGAAGGGGTTCTGTATGTGGGATAAAGAGGCTGGTCTCATTGGAAGTACAGGGAAAGAACCAAGCATTTTGTATCAGCATAAGTGGACTTCACACAAAACGTTTTATCTGTTGGAGAGAATCATAGAATCATAGAA
>NW_010237352.1:0-882 GCF_000690775.1 Eurypyga helias | reverse complement strand
GCCTGCTCTCCGCTCAGCCCCGCTCACTGCCCAGGGGTCCAGGGCCCGAATTCGTCCCCCTCCCTGGCCCAAGCTGTCGGTATCCCGGCCGGACATCCCCGGTGCCGCGAGAACCAATGAGAGAAATAGGTCAGATGAATCATTTCCTCCGAGTGCCTATTTTAGGCCTCCATTTTAAGAGGCAACGCGTCACGCTCTGCGCTCCAGCGCCTAAAACCGACCGGAGCGACACCGCCGGGAAAAGGAGACCGCAGCAGCCGGGGTCAAAGCCACCGGCGAGGGAGGAATCCCACCCCGGGCTCAGGGCTCTGCCCACCAGGTCCCCCCAGCAAGAAGCGGAGGGGCCTGGAGTCGGAGAGCGACCTGGAGCAAAGCCCTGGGGAGCAGAGGGTGGGAAACAGGGATGTGCTTTTCCAGCGCCAACTGATGCAAAACACCCTGAGGGCACCGGATTCCCACCTACACCCGGAGAGGGGCTGGGAAGGGAAAGCCGTGTACGTGGGAGCGGGAAGGAGAGGGGAGCACCAGGAAGGGGAAGGCTGCAAACACATAGGCAAGGGATGAAGGCAGAGGACAAAAATGCCCCCCAAAACACCTTTAATCTGGATTCTGCTGCGGGAGCGGGCAGGGAGCTCGGGACAGGAAACGGGGGGCACAGGCGTCCCCCTGCCGGGGCGTCCGCCCGTAGCCGAATCCAAAACGGAGCCAGAGCAAAGCCAAGCACGCTGCAGACGCCGAGCCCCTCGGGCACAGCCGCGCACCCGGTGCCGGGAGCACGGTGCAGGATTCCCGGCAGCCCCTGGGTCCTGCCCGGCAGCAGCCCCGCGGCGACCGTACCCACCCAGAATCCTCTGCCTCTTCTCAGCCGCGCTCAGGTTGAAG
>NW_010237351.1:0-9013 GCF_000690775.1 Eurypyga helias | reverse complement strand
CCCCTTCCCCCCCTCCCTGCCCTTTACACTGCTAATGAAGATACACCCATCTAGTCACTAGTTAGAAAAAAAAAAAACCAACATTTTCTTCACTGTCTTTCTTCTGGTGCTTTAAGACAAGGATTTCAAACTGATATGGAAGCACATGGATAATATATGTTTGACTTCATCACACTCGTGAATATGTTGAAGATGTGTTCCAGCAGAACAGGAAAATAACTGTATAAATGCACAAACTGGAACACAGGGAATAATTAAATCTCAGCATGAGGTAAAACTTCACTTTGAGGGTGTCAGGGCACTGAAACGGGCTGTTTAGGGACGTTATGGAGTTTCCTTCCCTGGAGACATTCAAAACCTGCCTGGATGTGTTCCTGTCAACCTGCTCTAGGTGAACCAGCTTTGAAAGAGGGATGGACTAGCTGATCTCCCCAGGCCCATTACAATCCAAAGCATTCTGTGATTCTGTGATTCTGTTATTCTGTGATTCTGTGAAATGGCTTTCATCTCATCTAGCCTTAACCATATGATTCTATCTATACTTCTACATGCTTGTTATGGACAATGGAGAATGGCAGTTAAGAAAATAAATACACTGTACTATGGAAAGGTGTATTTCTACATTATTCCTCTTCTGGGTCCATGTAATCCTTTTCACTGAATTTGGAGGAAGATTAGAAGTTGAGTTCATCTTTCCAAATACAAGTCCTGCTGTTCTACATACATGTCTACATGTCAGCTGGGCTTTCTATATATTCTGTGGAGATAAATGGGCACTTCTTCAGTGTGATTCACTAAAATAAAGACAAAAGTAAAGTGAATGTATTGTTCTTTCTACATAACTATACTGGAAGTATTTTGTGTTCTACATAGCAGAGATAACTACATTATAGACTTTCAAAGTCAGGTGAAATTGGAATTTCAGTGATCTGGAAACGAGATGACTTGCTTAGGCTGAACACCTTACTTCCAGAGAAGATGAATTACATATGATCTCTTCCAATTCCAGTCCATAGTCCATATTCTATGCATAAGCAGGTTAATAATATGTGGTAGCAACCTTATTTGAACTCTTCAAATGTTCTAGAGACTCTTTAAAAATGTTGATTACTAGCAGAACAGAAGTCTGAATTTAGAGAATATTTGTGGAAAGAAAATTCTATGTCTGAATATCTGTATTGGAAAAAATATACAATTAGAAAAGGATAGTTGCGGATGCATCCCAGAAGGAATCTGGAGAGTCTTACTTCCTGTTGTTGTGTGCAAGCATAGGACCATGCAACACAAACCTCCCACTTTCCTTATGTTATGCAGTCTTAATCAGCCACGTGGTTTTTTATGCAAGATGGGCACAGTTAATACTATGGATTTGGTATTACTGTTTGGACATGTTTTTCAGAAAACACTTAAAAAATGAGAAATAAACTCTAAGTGCTATTTTTTTTTTAATGGTTAAAGTTGGAGAGGATACAGAGAAGTATAGGTTTTGAGTGTTTTATCTTATTTTGAGCATAAGCAACTCTTTCAATGATTAGAAGGTGTCTCCTTCCCTCACTGACAAAACAGACCCTAGACATAACCCCAGCGTATAAGAGTCTAAGCAGTGAGCAACATCAGCAACAATCACCAGGTCTAAAAGTTGAAGATAGATAGCAAGAAGACATGTGCAATTTAATACCTGTATTTACCTGTAATAAATTTCAGCCAAATTCTTTTTCCAAAGAGCCAGTTTCAAGAGCCAAGACTTTGTCCCCATGATTTGCTTTGTTATCGTCTCTAGAGAGAAATATATATATATATATTTCCAGTTTGTTCACAATGCTGATCAGTTCTTTCTCTTCGTGTACAGAACTGGGTTTGATTTGTTGAGACACTTGCTTACGAAGCTTCTGACAGGTGTATTAACAAATATGAGATTCCTGCCTTACATGCTTTTGGACCATTTATTCCGTATGTTATATTATTCCCGTTTAACATAAAGAAGCAGCTTTCTCTCAAATTTATTATTCCCAAGAACACAACTTCCTCAAGATTTGGGAAATAACATTGTCCCCAACCTGAAATCTAACAAAATGAAACACCCCTGGACATTGGGACAGATTTTCTTGTTCTTCTGAGATTCCATGTCAAAAAAGCTATTCTAAACATTTTTGTTTATGGAAATTGCACAGCAAGGGACTTGTCTGATTAATTTAATTAACAAATATATCATTTATATGGCTTTGGCAGAAGCAAATATTCCACCTAGATTAGATGATATTTCTTAGCATCTGGCTACTATGGCTGCCAGCAATGTAGGTATGAAAATGTTAACAGGATTGACTAGTTTCAGAGATATCCATTGCAGAATTAAAGGATACGTAGCTTGGATAATGAAGAAATAGCTCAATATTTAACATATTATATTCAGACTTTTATAAGGGCTTTCCATTGTTATAATAACTCAATATATTATTTGGAAGCTTGTTAGATTAGCAGAAATTTGCAACTTCAATATAAAGTAATTAAATAAGTTGCATCATGGGGAAGAGGACAAATGAACTGAAGGCATCTGAATAGCTGTAGCCTGTCACATTTTTCTCTCTACTTCTCTCGAGAACTGAGGAAAATTGTGGAAGGCAATGGCTTGTCTAATAGTTGCTGGTCATTATTTTCTACTAGCAATCGCCAAAAGCTTGTTTGCCAGATCTGCTTGTTTCAAAAACCATAGTAACACTTTCAGGAAAAGATGGAGTGATATTGTGTACAGGCGAGTTGTCTGCTTCTTGGTGGACGTATGCCTCGTCCTGAGGCAAATGAAGCAACAGTGAAGGAAACTGAACCATTTGCGGCCAAAACTTTATTCAGTCAGAGGAGCTCATGTGACCAGAGACACACTTTTAGGGGGTAATCTATGCAAAAATGAACACCCCTAGGGGATTGTGGCCATGGGTGACAGTCACTGTGTTAAGGACACAAATTAACAAAGCAACAAAACCCATTACAAACAGAACAACAAGAAACCTATGTACAGGTGGCAAAAACCATCTACACACACTCAAACTCCTTTGCTGCCCATCACTTCCTTAGAGTACAACCCATGGTAAAAAACAGGAAATTTGAGGTGGGGAGGAGGGTAGACAGATATGTGTACAAGTGCTTGCCTATTTGTGTGCTTTTTTTACTTTATATATAACTCAGTTATGGGATGTTTGTGCTGATTGGCACTAAAAGAAGCAAAATGCCCTGACCCTAGCTATTTTGCCTTGAAAGGTTATTTCAGAATATCTCAACAATTATTTGAGTATATATGCTTTTGTTCTATAATGATAATTGAGATTAAAGCATATTTATGCACTGTTGGGAATTTGCAATGATTTATTGAAAAGTAAGAAGAATGTTTTCTTAAAATGTATTAGACAATGGACTCTTCGCCAATACATTTAGATTTTCTAGAATTGTTGCTTTCACCTTACCTGCGGTAATGACTAAAAAGAAAATTCTTGTAAGCACCAGGGGGAAAAAGACACACAATGTTAGTTAAGTATCAGTAAGATTGGTACAAGGCTGCAAGTGTGAGATTAATGAATTCAAGTTCAGGCAGATATTGGATATATGGTTGTTAATAGACAGAGTCATGTGTCTCATGGATTGCCACAAGCCAGGAGTACTTACAAAGTGCTTATGACATGTTGAGTGAAGGTGGAGAAAACAGAGGTTATAAAATAAATATGGGCTCAGGTCTCAAAGTCCTGACTAATGAAACCATTGGAGCTCTGCCATCCTACGGTGAATCTAAAATCATATGCAAGCTAAGTGCTGAAGGTGTTTACAGAAACATGCTGCTCCTGATTGCTGTTCTCATGGGTGCTGTCCTCGTTATAAGATGCTTCACTCAAAGATTCAGCAGCAGAGTGTTTGTATAAGAAGCAACCTCTTTAGCAGTCGCTATAAATTGATAAAAAATTATTGTTACACCAAAATTACTGTCTTCCCTTACACAAATGTTGGCTTCATTTTGTTTTGCTTAGATTTATTGCATATTTTAAAATGTAAAGAACTTTGCCTAAGCACAGGGCACTGATACAAGGCAAGATCAAGAAGAAGTCGGTGGAGCCATATAAATGAAATAAAAGACTTTGCTGCAATTTGGTAGATTTTCATGTATAAAATCAGCCCTTATTCCTTTGCAGAAAAGAATATAAGGACTGGAATTTCTATAGTTCTATACTATATGAAGTCAGATAACAATATGATAGACCATAGTATAAACCATCCCATTAAGTTCTTCTTTAAGGCAGAATCATTTTCAGATGCAAAATTAATTCAAATATATTTTTTTAGGAAAATTATTAAAAAGCTTTCTTTCTACCCAGGTTGAAAATGTCAGTTTTACTGTTCTTATAATCCTTTTTGGAGTTCTCCACAATTTGCTGAAGTCTTCATTGAAAAAGTATATTCCATTTCCCATTGATATCTCATTAATAACATCAATGCTTTTCTGCTCACGTTTGGTAATTCATTGCTTACATATCTGAGAATCAGTTTCCTGGCATTTAATTAATACCTTATTATTTACCGCTTATGTAGCTATCATGGTTCCTTTTCAGAGTCACTGAATTGCAAAGCATAACTCTCTTTCACCTATGAGACTTACATTCTTTACTTCTAGATTTTTATCCTTTCATATCATTCATATCATCTTGATAAATGATCCAGTTGGTCTAACATAGTCCTGTCCCCAAAGGTGGTTGTGACTCCACCATATCTTGAGGTTACTGGAAAGTTTTACAAGTAACAATTATGAATTTTTTTCTTGTTCAAAATATTCTCCTATTGATTTATCCCAATTTTTCATTTATAATTATTTTCTACATATATAATATAAATAATAAACCATATAACATAAAAATATTTTTTAAAAACACATTAACTCACAGAATCAAAGACTAATTTAGGCTGGGCTGGACCTGTAGAGACTACTTGATTTTTCACTCTTCCCAAAACAGGGCCAGGTTCATCAGGGGAAATGTTCAATTGAGTTTTGAATATTTATAAGAAAATTCACAGCTTCTCTGGGCAAGTTATTCCAGTATTTGAGTACATTCATTAATAGAAAATTTCTCCTAATATCTTACTAAAATTCTCCCTTTTGCAAGTTTTGTCTGCTACCTCTTGTCCTCATACACATATGAGAAGAGTCCAGTTCTAATTAGGTAGCTGAAGACAGCAGTAGCTATAAACAATATCAGATGATCAATCAAATGTACACTCTCTGTGAGGTTCTAAGATGTTTAATGTTTAAACAAATATAATAGCCTGATGTTTCCATTTTGAAATTGGAATTTAATAGAGGACAAAGTAAAATGACAGAGATCTCAACCACAGCCAAAATTAAATATCATTAAAATATCATCTATGCCTTACAAACTTAATTTCAAAAAAATCCTTTTGTTTTGTATAGTTTTTATTGTCCAACTTTTAATTTCAGAGGCCAATCATTCCTCTATTAGCCCTACTCCAGTCATTTCATAACAGGGTTATGCAATATCCTCTACATGAGAGACATTGACATTATTCAGGATCTGAAGATTCTTACACATTGAGGTATCTGGAAATCTGATGCACTAGAAGACCTACTGAAATTTAAAATACTAATTATGAACTATGAAACCATACATGGCTTGGCACAAATCCACTTGAGAGACTATGGCACTCTTGTTGCCACTGATCTGTGTTGCAGCAGTGCTCAAGCCATTTTCCACTCCTTGTAGAGGAGTAGGCTGAGCATTGCCTGCAGCATTCCCTAGATGTTCAAATTTTCTTCAGAGTTCACTCTGTAACAGCTACATTTGTACTCTGGAGAAAGCTGAATGTGGTTAGGAGATACACGGAGGGAGTAGGTGTTTTCCTGCTTTGGGAACTGATTTACATGCTGATGAGATGTAATTTAGTCATATTTAATGTGTAATTAAATATTAGATCACCTAGAGCCTTGTATAATGTCTTTAATTCACCAGTGATTTATTAAGTTTACAGTTTTGTATCACTACAGATGCAGAGACACTACAGTGGGGTCTATGTAGCTCAGGTCTGGAAGACCTGACTAGGTGGAGCAATATGCTGGGCAAATTTGCGATATTTATGATGTCTATGATGCCAAGGAAAGACACCTGGGGACTGATAACTGCAATGGTCAAGTATGTCATGTACTTTGTGCCCAAAATGAGTAGGGCATTTGTCCTGAAGCAAAAAAGCTGGAAGATCCAAATGCAGTGAGTGAACTATTAGTTCAATTATTTGGGTGATGAGGGCCTAATATTCCAATTCAGTCACAGGACCTTCTTTATTTAACAGTATAGGTGTATTTCCGTCTCTGGAGATATTAAAAACTTGACTAAACTAGTCCACGAGAAAGCTGGTGCAACCATATGTGGTCTGAGCAAAATTGAATTAGGTGAGCTACAGCAGTCTTTTAAGGTTTAAATTGATTCTATGACTGATTATTTCTAATTACAGCCTGGTCCTATCTAACCTAGTTAGTTGTATGCAGGTTTGCTTTTGAGTCTTGAGGTCAATTGGAACAGAACACCCTGTACCCACAGTGTTACACTCCCCTTAAAATTCCACCAGCTGAGAAAGATCCCTTACCCATGTTAGCCTCTGCGCTGTGCCCGAGAGTCATTGTGCGATTCTGTGCAAGAGTCTGGCCTAGATCAAAACAAGCTTGCCAGGGTCCAGGCTAACAATTTCACAGGGTGTATGATCAAGTTCCACTAACTGGGAATGTTCCCTAGACCTGTTTCCTTGGCTTGTACAGGAGTAGCACTTGAGTCAGGAGGCAATCCAGTTCAGACAAGCCTTATGGATCTGAGCAGGCTTCATGCCAGCTGTAGTACGGGTGGGTTTTTTTTGCTTTTGTGGGCTCTCCCATTTCTTCAGGATGCTGGCTGAATTGTCTTGGATTCAGGTGGACTCACAGTACATAGTTATGTTTGTAAACTAAATCAGACCAAGCACTGTGATTAGCTACCATGTTGTATTAGCATGTGGGTATGGCTTTGGCCCAGGCTAAGCAGCACTGTACAGACAAAGCCAAGGCACCGCTCTGGGCAGCACTGGCCAAGGTCTGCTCTTGATGGGCAGTAAATACAAGGCCACCTGACTTAGAGGACAGGTGGGATTGTAATCAGGTAGGGTGGTGCCACGGTGTGCCACTCGCCTTAAGAGTGGTCCCAGCCCACTTTGTTTACTAACATAGACATAGTACTGATATCAAAGGTTAGATACTGACTAAATAATTTGCTTAGAACTCAGAAACGTTTGACAAAATCCACACTCATCTGCTTTTCCTTATGGAGAATTTTGCGAGGTAAATGGAAAGACTGAGTTTTCCTGAAGTTTGGTATTTCTTGAGATGATTACTAAAGAACTGAAGAGTCAAAAAAGTAAGTTTGGCTTTTGCATAGATATATAGCTCAAATGCAAGTATTGTCTAAAAGATGACTATGTATTTCCAAACTTGCAATGTTCTAAAACCATGTACACTCGATGCTTCTGAGACACCTCTTGCCCTAAAACACACTTTTGCTGAATTTTATCTTAGGTTAAGATGATATCTTGTGAAACAAACTGATGCCAATTATGTCACAAACATTATTCCTTTAAATCCTCAGTAAAGCTATAGTAAATTATCTAGGTTTTGTCTTTTGGATTGCCTCACTGAACCTTGTCTTCTCAATCATCCAATTACCTTTCTTTTAAACCATTTATAATTCTGTGCAGAATCTCAGTATTTCCTAACAAATTTATGTAATACTTTTTGACCAAAATGTGTGAGCTTATGATAAGGTTAAAGTGCTATGTGCCTTCAAATTTTCAAAAAAATTCAGCTTCAGAATCTTGAATAATGTGATTTGTCCTCTTAAATATGCTACTTGTAACCTCAGAATAGCAGCAGCACATTTTGTTCCACTTGGCAGCTGAGTGAACAACAACATGAACAGACAGCAGACACTAAAAGGGGACTCAGGACTGAAAATAGGCTATTTAATTTTTCCTACTTATTTGCTGCCAGATGGTTTTCAATAGAATTCCTCAAGTGTTTCCTACTATATTGCAGGGAAGTAAGAATTTGAAGTGTCCTTAGATCAATTTTTGTGCAGTACAGTGTTGTGTTCAAATAGCAGGTATGAAATATTCAAATAACTCTTAAAATATGTTTACAGGAATCAACAGCATTGTTGTTTATTCATCACAATAATTATAATCACTCTGATCATTCTGATGTTTATTTCCTACTTTTTTTGTAAAGGAGCATATGAAAGTCAATGAACAGGTTTAGGTTTTGTTGGTGTGTGGTTTCCTGTTAATGAAGCTTCATCTACAAAATATTTTACACAGAAAATAGCGCAAGAAAGGCTCATGTTTGCCTGCTTATATTTTCATTTAATTGGACATGGTGAGTCATTCAAAATAACAAATGTCTAAGACAGCTGATCACAGCTGAGTTTGGATCTGCATTATTTATGGATAACCAAAATGCAATGAAGCCAAACAAGATCCAAACTTCAGCTTATTCACCTGCCAAATACACTTCAATAATAGATTTCTATAGAGCTCACTGAACCTTCCTAATGTTGATATAAGTTATGACAGTACCAAGAATTCTCATAACATTAAAACTGAACGGAGAGATAGCTGCAGAAACATAACTCCTGAACTATAATAACTTGGCACCAGTGATAATGACATTTCAAGACAGGAATTATAATGCTGGTGGAAAAAATGCAGAAAGAATTTAATTTCAACACTGATAGGATTTTCCTAAGCCCATCTACATAATGATATTTTAAGTTAATTGAAAATATTTGTTCAGTTTATTATTTTTTTCAGTTCACTGAATTTATACTTAGTAGCTAAAATACTTTGAACTACCATGAATTCCTTTTTCAAAAGATTTGATAGGGTCTTGAAGAACTATCATATTTGAGGGTAACAAGTTTTAAAATATAGAATGGTTAGGGTTGGAAGG
>NW_010237350.1:0-492 GCF_000690775.1 Eurypyga helias | reverse complement strand
GCCACGTCAGCCGTGATGACCTGACAAGGTGAGAAAGGCCCCAGACCTTCAGAGGACCGCTACAGGCCAGCAGTGGGGTGCTGGCCTGCTTGCGCTTTACGGGATTATTTCCACTGCTACTTGTGGGTTTTTTTGGAGTTCAGTCAAGGGACACTTTAGGATATGGGAAGAGCCTTCTCTGATATTCCTTAGGTCTTCACATGCTTTGGCGACCTTCTTGACACACTTCTTTAGATCAGCAGCTGCAGGTGCCCTCCAGGAGTCACTTGGTTGAGTTGAATTCATGTCACCACTGCTCATGCCCGTATGACACATGCAAATGACCGCTGGGCTGATAGAAGAATCGTGCGTACGCTGCATTTTTCTTGGTGGGAACTTGGGAGGGTTGACCTGTCAGAGAGGTATAATCCCACACTGTTAAAGCAGACCTGTACAGGTGTTACTCCACAGCTTAGGTCTGTACTTGTGCAATCCCAGCCCCAGGACAGGCTG
>NW_010237349.1:0-4690 GCF_000690775.1 Eurypyga helias | reverse complement strand
TGAGGAACGCCACTTGTCACTGGTCAGTGACTGAAGCCCTAAAATTTTGCATCAAGGAACTAAATGCCATAACTACCTTTATGCTGAGATCACACTTGCTACAACTGTTTATTAGCTCATATCTGAGAAGCTAAACAGCGCCAGGACCAGTTCTCAGTCCAAAACTGGCACAGACCAGCCCTGTGTTTGGAGAGGAGAGCCAGTTTTAGAGCATGGGCGTGCAATAGGGCAGTAATGTCATGCTCTTTTCTGCTTCAGAATGGGGCTGCACTGAAACAGAAGCTGCACTGAAGTTGCCTGCTGGAAGTAACTCCTGGAGATCTCTCTGTGCCGGCCCCTGAACCCTTCTTAGGAATTGTGTGGGGTGATGGTAGATGCCCTGAGCAACACTGCGCTGGGGACCCTCCTACCAAGGTGAGCTTCCTGACACCATTCAGTTTACTAATGTGAATGTGGCTGGCTTTGGCAGAGGAAAGAATATAATAGCTGACAAAGGAGACAACAACTAGGGCTAAAAATGCCTGAGAAGGCAGCAGTGGAAAAGAGGCAGAGGCTGAACAAACACTAGGTGTAAGGAGCACAGCGACAGTCTTTGCAAGGCGCTTCAGAGATAGTACAGGGGGCTGCTGATGAATGTGACAGATATCAAGGAAAACAGGAGATTTTTCATGCAAATGTCTTTGGGATCTAGGGTCAAATTTTTTTTGGAGTGGACATCAGGCAGCAGTCCTTCCCTTTCGCTTCCATCACTGCCTCCTCCAGTTACACCAGTGATTTAGATCAATTGCAAACCATGCATGATGGATTAACTCCTGACAGCAGTGCGACAGTGAGAGCTCTCTGCTAACCTGCAGATGAGCAGCTGATGTAAAAACCTAGGCTCCCTCAGAGCCACACAAGTTAGGTCTGTACCAGCAAACTAAAGAAGGTGAGGACAAGGGGCAGCGCCAGCACAGGCGTGTATCAGGACAGCAGTGGAGAGGCTAACTCTGTTTACAGAATGGTGCTTTGCTGCCTACAAAAGCCATGCTACAGAAAGTTATTTGAATTACAACATAAAAATGGGGCTTGTTCTTTTTGGTTGTTTTGTATGGCTTTCACCTAGGTAAAAAGATTCCTTAAAAAGCTTTTTGATTTTATTTATTAGTGTCTTGTAATTAATAAAAATCCCCGAAGAAATGCCATCCACTGGAGCTGGTACCTCAGTCAAATGCCTCCCTTTGGGGAAAAAAACCCCAAACCCCACAAACATTAAAAAATAACAGTATTTCTTTGAAAACTATTGTATACATCCAAATCATTATGTCCTACTTTGTGCATTTATTCTTCTCCAAGAGGTGATATACCATTTTTTGTATATGGCTAGCATTTCACATCATTCTTCTGATGTGAAAAATATAGCAAAGTGGATTTATTTTTCCCAGCAGCTCAGTGTGCACAGTTTTCGCAATGTTCATGATACTTTTATGTCACAAAGCAATTTTTCTCCAGCACGTTTGTTAGAAAAGCTGCTTCTTCATATATAAAGTTGCAAGAACTTTATGTGCTTTTGGTGCTATGTCACCAGTAGAACACATTATAAGATTTTGTGTTATATGATTTTCTCTTAAAAATGCGGTACAATTCACTTACTTAAAGGACTTAAGTGTATTTAAAGGAATATTAGTATAAAATGAAAACTGATTATTATAATCAAATGTTGTATCCATTTCACAAGGAGAAATTTCATGACCAACAATTAATTCTAAGCAGGAGATGAGTACATGTAAATAAACAGGGATGGGACTGGGATACAATAGTCCCGGCAGCTCGTCGCCTAGGCATGACATTTGAAATTTGTATCCCAGCTCTAATCCCTTGGACTTAAATCCACATGTAGAATAAAAATTAGATAGGGCAACAGAACTTGAAAGAAGGGATATTTTCCAACCAGGAATTCAAGGTAAACTTCTGTACAGGTGTTGTGGTTAGTATTTTCCAGACAAGACTGATGGGCTCATCAACACGGTGGTGTAACTTCATCGCACTCAGTGGGGGCGAAATGGGGATGCCAGTGCTGATCTGCTGCTCACTGGTATGAGGTGATATGCATAAAGTTTCACAGAAGAAGTGCTAACATATTTGTGTCATTAGATAATTTACAGTTTATCAGCAATGGGCCAAGATCCTTTCTAGATCAGGATGCAAATCGCCTTCAGCAACTTACTTCAATTAACACCTAAGTAATGCACTGAAACCTGTTGCTACACATGGAGAAGTGTTGGTCCACTTCAGCTGGTCATGTATAATTCGTTTTTTCCAATTTGTGACTGAGAACCCAAGTACCCTGCCCTCATGTGAGCCAAATAACAGTGAGCAGGAAAATATAATTTTTACTTTCTCCTGCTAATGGAATAACAACTTTGTGAACGTAGTGGAGGGAAGGAGGAGGGAAGGGAAGGAGAAGGGCTACAGATAAGGCGAAACACAGCTTTTTGTTCCACAAGTTGCTCCTTTCTTCTTGGTGTCCACATAAATCATCAGACCATTTTTCAGGTAATTTGTTACAGCCAGTTCTCATTAGGAGGATGTTAATTAGTTGACAAGATCTAATGATCTGCATTTGTTTCTTTCATAGCTTACAAATTGCCACCTTGTAAGACTGCCAGTAGAGATTTTGGTGGCTTCTTTCCTGGTGGATTCTTACCCCACTAAGAAGTGGCACGTGCCCCCCACACTGGAGCCCAGGTTGGTGCTTTCTCCTAGGCTATGCTGACAGGAATGGCTGCTTGGGTATGACTGCATAAACAAGCCCTGTTACATCAAGAAGAAACTACAGGAGGTGGGTATACTACTTACTGTGGAAAAAGGATGCCAGTGATACCCATTGTTGTCATCTGGTATCACCCTTGAGGAGCCAATGCCTGTGGGTTCAGCTCGAGTTTGAAACCCCCGCCTGCCTGTTTCCTAGACTGTTGTCTCAATTATGCTTTACAAAATATAATTAATAGCCACTTCTTTCCATTCTCTGCACTTGGCTTTCTGGACTCCTCATGTAGCTGCCTCAGTCGTGACTTTTTCAAGATGGAGAGTCCCGGCCTTTTAATCTCTTTTATGGACTCATTTTGTACTTCTCCTCCTGTTCCCTAGCACAGCCGCTCTGTGCCCACGGTGGGAGGTGGAGCACACGCCAACACGTGCCTTTGTTTTAGGTGTTTGTGTAGCTGCACTTCAGAACTGCTGTGATTTTGGTAATCCCCTTCTATATACAGAGGTGGGCTCAGTGGCATCCCCTGAGCACCTGGGGTGGGATGCTGTACTGAATAACACTCGAATAAAGTGAAGTCTCCCCTCTGTGCTCTGTCTGTAACCATGTGAAGATAAATCTGAAATTTAAGCACAGAAAAGACAAATTAAGAAGTGTAAACTCCTGCATATATGATCAGAAAGGGACATAATTCAGCATGGTAAGCTTAAAGTATCATAGAATCGCAGAATAGTTTGGGTCAGAAGGGACTTCAAAGATCACCTTGTTCCAACTCCCCTGCTGTGGGCAGGGACACCTTCCATACTGGCCAATAAACAAACAAAGGCCACACCAGAGTGGGAATTATTTTGAGAAACTCATTTTGTCTGTATCATGCTAGATGTTGTAAGGTATGTGCAGTTTTGGTTTTTAACACAGTATGATGCAAAAATGATGTGTTTTTAGCAGAAAATAGGTCTCATGGCTCAGCAGCAGCAGCGGAAGAGACAGATTGAGCGGGATACATGGATTGCCTGTTTTCCTTAATCACCATCATTAGCCTTTTCCTTGGAGACCGGCAGGCAAGGAAAAGCGAGGAGAGGCTGAGCAAGTTTGCTGAGTGCCCGTGCTGGTGCGGGCAGCCTGGCTGGCAGCCTGGGAGCCTGCTGGGAGGTGAGGAGCTGGATGGAAAGGCTGGGGATAAACCCCTGCACCATGTTCCCAGTGTTTCCCTCTATGTGCCTTTGGAAAAGGCCTGGCAGAGCAGACCAGGGGCTTGTACAGAGCTTGCTGAGTGTGGGCATGCATCTCCCTGCCACTGGGCCCCCTCACCCCAGCACAGAGACGCCCCAGCACAGAGACCCTGCCACCCCAGCGCTTCCTGCTCTGTCTGCTAAGCTCTGGGGCAGACTGAAGTGTTTTGTGTGATGGAGGAGAAAGCCACGTTCGTAGCGGTCCCTATCTGTCTCTGTTGCCATGGATACAACAACAAAGCAGTAACTATTCAGGATTAGCTATTTTTACTGTAATTACACAACAGGAAATTATTAGCCTATTCCTCCCTCCTTCTCACCCTTAGTTTGTGTCATGCTTCAGGTGCCTGTGCTGAGACCCCAGCTATTCCAGCGGCGCTGCTGTGCCCGGGGGTGTGCAGTGCTGATGGCTGCGGGGTCTGGGGGCTCTGCCTGGGGGGAACAGGCAGCAGACTGCAGGCAGGAGCCCACCCAGCAGCACCACTCAGCTCTGCGGAGCCCAGCACCGCAGGCGACTGTCTGTGGCGCGGTCTGCAATCAAGAATTAGTGTTGATAAATGCATTTGTTGCTGTGGAAGTAAGTGAACTGCAGAGTTAGAGATTAGGATCAGACCAGGTTTGAATTTCTCTCCAGGAGGGAGGTTGGGGTGGCCCCTGAGCCCCCTGGGCACCGGCTGCCACTGGGGCAGGACATTTTCATAGAATCATAGAA
>NW_010237348.1:0-270 GCF_000690775.1 Eurypyga helias | reverse complement strand
TGGCAGCGGTGGAAGGGGCGGCGAAGACATCCTGGCAGTAGCGGAGACATCCCTGCGGCAGTGGAAGCGGCGGTGAAGAAATCCAGCCGATGGTGGAAGCGGGTGCGAAGACATCCTGAGGGCGGCGGAAGTGGCGGCAAAGGGATCCTGGGGGCAGCGCAGAACCCCCCGCGGCAGCAAAAGCGGCGGCTAAGACAGCCCCGCGGCGGCGGAGACAGCCCCGCGGTGGCGGAAGCGGTGGTAAAGACATCCCTGCGGCGGCGGAGACAT
>NW_010237347.1:3490-13936 GCF_000690775.1 Eurypyga helias | reverse complement strand
TCTATGATTCTATGATTTTGTGTTTACAGCAGCCCTGAAGCTTGTGAGCAGTCTTGTGTGGTTGGGAATAACACTGTCCTTAAAGCCCTGACCAAGGGCTAACTTACAGGACACTGCTCAGGCTGACTGATGTTGTCCAGGACAGCAATAAGGTGAAAAAGCCTTTGGAAATGAGGCCAAACAAGATACACATGAAGCAGCCATGGGGAACCTTGTAGAAAGAGATGAAAAATGACCCCGTTAGACTTTTCCTTAATGGGACCGAGGACAAGACTGCCATTGCTCTGGCCCCCAGATGCTTCTTGCAGAAATCAAGAAGTGAGGATAAATGTCCAGAAAAGAAGTTTTAAGGGTATAGGAGGAGAAGAATGCTGTGTCTCAGTGGTGTTATGCAAAATAACCTTTAAGATCAGGATGGAAGAATGCAGGGTTGTGGTTTCCTTGGGAAAAAACAGCAGGACTCTTGGACAGAGGGAATTCCAAGCTGGCTGGTTTGGGCAACCATGGTTTAAATCCCTCCACAGGAAAGTCCCTATAATGTAACCTCCTAGTGCTGGAAAAGTAGTGATTGCAGCACTTGCCTTGAGAAGGCCTGCATCCCTGGCTACTCTGCCAATGTTTGTGGCAAAGCCACTCAGTAGTGCTAGTATCCACTAAACTCAAACTCGTTTGTTTTTTGTTTGGCAATCCACACTGAGCAGCTGTTACTGGGTACTTTTAAGCTCGTCTTCCAGTAATACATGGCAAAATGCCAGCGTGTTCATCATGTAGGCTGGAGCGATCAAGAGCTCTGTATGTCAAGTGTGGCTTGGTAAAGCCTTCAGTCAATGAGCTCTCTTGCTCAACTTAAAACTTTACCACTTCATGTCACTTAGTTCTTATTCCTTCTCTTTTCTTTTTAGGGTTTGTTTTACTTGGTTTAGGTCAACGAGGAAGCAAATGTAGGACACGAGAAAAGAAGCAGCTTCACATTTTCTGAATTATTCTCTTCTAATTTTTAGACAAAACTATTCAGCATGTTTCAATTAGATCAATGAATAGCTTCAGCCCACCTAAAACTGCATTTCTACTGAAATTTTCAAGTGCCAGATTTTTTTTTCCTGTCTCCGAATTGTCAAAATCTGGATAATACCATATATCTCTTCATAATTGCCAAGGAATAGTATGTCTCCTCATTCCAAACAAAGCGTTTAAGTGCAAACTCTCATGTGTTACTACTGGAAGATGCCTTGATGTTCCAGCTGTGGATTTTGGCCTCGGCCACTTTACTTTTCCAGATCTTCTTTGGGATTTGTACATCTCTGGGAAACTCTCAGCCACACCGCAGCAGTGGAGAAGCACTCACCAACACGCATAGACGTGGTGAGGTGGGGGCTATAGAAAAACAGAAGCTTCAGGCTTAGTAAATCACATTACTCCTTTTTGTAAGCAAGTTCCTTTTTGTCTGCAAATGACGCTTGGTGGTCTCAGTCCCTTGCAGGACATATATATTTTACCCTCTTAAGTGATTCCTTCCCTTCTTCCCCACCTGGAAGTTATGCAGCAAACTGGCACTTCTCATCTTCTTTTAGGGTCAGAAACATATTAGTTGAAATGTTTCTCTTGTGTTTATTATGCCTAAAAACACATACAAATTTAGATTCAAAGGGAGGCAAAGCTGTAATAAAACAAATCTATTGTAAGCTGGAGCTCAGCTTGGTAGTCAGCTTTTGTTTCTTCTGTTGACCAGTTTTGAATCCTTCATTCCAACTGCAGGCTTTGCCTTCAACTTTGAGGAGTCCATTTCTGTGAAAAGGTGGCTGGCTACCACAAGGGGCTATAGACAGAGCAGGGTTAATTTTGAGAGAGAGAAATAGCAGATATTCAGCCTCTTTACGTACACAGAAGCTACAACCAGCAGTGCTAGGATGGATGCTGGGGATGTTCATGGCACATGCACCGGTTTCCTCATAACCTGCACTTTCGATAGTTCATTTCTCCCAACAGGCATATAAATTGTTGGTAATTGCATCAAACCTACTTTATTCAATAGTATTGCTAGATCTGTTCCTGATGAAGTGCAACATACAATTAGTGAAAATGAGTTTCTTCCTTCAGATAAGGATTTTTGTCAGTCATGCAAGCGCTGAACTGCACAAAAGCACTGTATTGCATCACAGCCTCTAAAGCTTCAGAGATATTGAGCAAGTTACCTGTGGAACTTTGGTGCTTGGGATTTATTATGTATTTCGTCACTGGGGATTACGCAATTATTAAATCCCCGCATTTGGCCCTTGAACAAGTTCCTTCTCCTGCCCTTTGCTCTGTCATAGGTGTCCTAAACCATTGGAAACTACAGAAGGGAATTTCCCGTTTGGCTCTGTTCTTCCTGGTTCATCAGCTGCATTGCTGTAATGCTGTATTTTTAGCAGTTTGGACAAGGGCAGTAATATGTAACAAAATAACATCTCTTTGTGAAGTTGAATAAAAATGGAGATGTTGGTAAACAGCTGCCAGTTAATTAAAAACTGTCAATATGTTTCTTGTCTTATTTTAGGGGACAGCTAAAGATATTATAGACAGCATCGAACATCAGAGTAGGTAAAAGTTGCTTTTTAAAAAAAATATTTCATGTAAATATTAGACCTAAACCCATAAAGAAGTGACTATAAGCTGTAGTCTATAAATCAAATCATTAATGATTATAAAATTCCTTCGCTGTGTCACTCTTCAGAGGTTAATGGAGTGTTTTAAGCCTTGCAACTGTGTGACTTTTAGGATCTCATAGCAGAGCTGTACAGTCAAATACATTACTATTGTGAGGCTACAGTTTCAAAGCATCCAAACTGTTGTCCAAATCATGTACAGTTCTGAATTCCCTACATGCATGCAGCTCCGCAAATGCAAGATTTTGAATGAAAACAGACATAGCTTTGTTGGCACAACTCCATGTGTACCTGGGAACCAGGCAGTCTGCCTCTGTGCTACATCGCCCGGAGATAATGCCTGTTTTTCCACTAGTACAAGGGTGTTTATCAAGGTTGAACTATTAAGTCCTTTCAGTACTGCAGACTTTTAGCAGGTACTTCTGTGAGTAAAAGCCCTTTGGGGTAAAAGAGGAGGCCTATTACCAGGAGAGCCTGGTGACCAGGGAAAGCAGGGACAGAGAGAGACTGTCATTTGTAGTCTTGAGAACAGTCTGACTCCCCAGCTCTCCTCTTTAGCACTCCCAAACTGCTCAGAACTATCTGTTTCCCAATATTACCTTGGGAAAGACTCAGTTTTCCCCTGATGAATTTCCCCTCTTTTCACAGCTCTAACTGAGTGGCACCTAGGTTGTCTTTGCCTCATCTTTTCTGATACATGCAGGAGGGATTTGTCCTGATCCCTGTGGCCTGGAACAACAGGAGGGGGTGTTTGGGAGAGGCTGAGAACTTGGTCCACCTGTGTTTTGGGGCTTTGTCTTACTGTCAGTTCAGCAACAGCGAGGAAGAGAAGGCTTTGTGAGGGCGTCTCAGGAGGGATAACAGGAGGGACGGAAGTTGAGAAACTTACAGCAAAGGAAAGTTGGGAAGAGACAAATAACTAGGAAACTAAAGAAAAGAGGCATTAGACATGACAAAACCAGTAAAAATAATGCTGCCTTGGCCGTGTCTTGGGAAGGAACGCAAGCGTAAGATCATGCTCAGGGAAGGGCCACGTCCAGTTGAGGTTTGAATATCTCCAAGGGCATTCAAAGTGGGCTTTCACATCCCCTCCCGGGCAACCTGTCACAGTGTTTCACTCCCCTTGCTATGAAGAGGGTTTTTCACTGTCTGATGAGAATTTCCCTTTTCACAACCTGTGACTGCTGCCCCTTGTGCTTTGGCAGTGCCCCTCTGAGGGGACTCTGGGCACAGCCCTCCCCGCACAGCCTTGTAGGCAAATAATGGCCTCCCTCGGCCTGGTGGTCCCCGCGCTGACCCCCACGCCATGTGCAGCCTGCTGATTGCAGCAGTGTTGGGATACTGAACACCAGGCATTGGGCCAGCAATGGCCACCCACTGCTGGCCCGTGAACAGACTCTGCGGTGCTGGTTGCCAGCTTGGAGCCTGACGGCCCACTCGCCCACCTGTGTTGCAGTCCCCATGGTCCCATTTGGTCACACAGGCCGGAAGTCTCACTGGGGCAGGGTGGACAACAATCACCGTCCCCTTGTCCACAGGGAATAATCACTTCCCTTGACCACATAAATACCTCCTTGTTTTTATACTTTTTTCCCCTTCTATTTGCATTATGGACTTGTAAAGACTGATAAGATATGGCCATGAGTCATACCAGGCCCGAGCAGGCAACTTTCTTGATTTTGCCTTTTTTTTTAACTACTTTGTGCTGATAAACTGAAGGTACTTTGTACGCACTAAGTACAAATAAAAGGACGGTGATCCTGAAGTTGGTGCCTTTTATCTCGAATCGTGAGATGAATGGAGTGCCATGCCCAAGCGTCCCACTGTGACACGAGGCACACCACCTCTGGTGGGAACTCGTGGCCTCTGGTGGGAACCTGAGGTGTGATGAAAACTGCCTGAGGGCAGAGGTACGGGGTGAGCACTAGCTGGGTGATGTCATTGCTCTGGTGTCCAAACCGCTGGTGCTTAGCGAGGTGTAAGTAGGAGTGTAAAGCACTGAGTGGAGAAGAAATGAGGTTGTAGATTTGGGAGATTTGAGATGCGAGGCCTCTAATTGCCTCGGAAATGGCATAAGAAACACCAAAGTTGGATATGGGTGTAACAGATTTGGGATCAATGGGGAAAAGGAATTAGGGGGTGAGTTGTTTGTTTGCGGGAAGTTTGGACAGAGGAATGGAGATGCAGGGTGGTGGTGAGAAGGTGGGTTCAAGAAAAGCAAAAAAAGGTGAATAAGGTATAAAATGAAGAATGAGAGCAAGAAATGGGAGGATCTTGTGACAGGAGGGGCAGTGGTGAAGTCAGCCTGTGGGCCCAAGCTCCCTGGGATGATGGGGGCGACCCCTGCGGACAACCCACTACCCGTTCCACCAGGTCCATGTCTGAAAGACAGTGTTGGAGCGGGAATAAGAAGGGATAAACTTGTAAGGAAGGATAGACTTGTACCTTAATACTCAGTGCAGGAGGCAAGGCAGCTGAATTGCCATTTAATAGCACTTACTAGTGATTTTTTCAGTTTTCTTTATGATAATTTAACCAACATATTAAGGTAACTGCTGTATCAGTACTAATAGTAAACAGAAGACTTGTAACTCAGTATTAATTGAAGTCATATTTGTGAAGTAATACTTCTAATAACGGTGTTTTTATTAACCAATTAAGGTACTAGCCTTTTTAAAAAAGGATGTGCTGCCCAATCAATAAACATTCTAATAATCCCAATGAATTATGTCTCAAGACTCCAAATTAATGGGAGAGAGGTTAACTTGGGAAGTAACAAGCACATTAGCAAGACAGGAGATAAACTGATCTCAGTTTTTTAGATAGCTTTCTTAGTAATTTTTAAAATTGTTGTTTGCCTAGTGCTTTTCATGCTCTTGATACTAATCCATGGATTAGAAGATACGGTTACTATTTTGACAATCTTAGAAAGTTCTCTTCTAAACTAGCTGGAGACTTTTCTAGTGTTGATGCTAGAGTGAAATGGGAGAGTGAAAGTGGAATGGGAGTGTGAAAGTGAAGGAATGCAGGTTGAACACCCAATCCCTAATTTTCATATCTTGATTGATAGAGACTGGATGGTGCGAACTCCTGTTTGAAAATTAATAATCAAATAAAAAATTCCAGTTTTTTTATTGGACAGCCAGTTAAAAAAAAAGTGGTGCTAATGGGGAAGACAGAGAATTGCTTATTGCCAATCTGATGTTTCTTGATACCTGTCAATGCAGAAAGTTATGTGTGACTCAAGATTAACTATTATATTTATGGAAATGAAAAAGCTAGCAAGCCAAACTTACGTCATTTCAGGTGTCACCATTCTAGTTAACTATTTTGCAGCATTGCCTAATGCTTACAGTACTTAGTTCAGAAAGAGCTGCATATTGAAAGCAGTGGTCTTAATGTATTTTTATGGCATTCCACTATAATCCATAAAGCAGTTACAAAAAGGGCATGGTATCTTTACTGCTTCTTCCCCTTTTCCTTGGCAGTGACTCTGAGGAGAAGCATCTCCACCAGATGTGATGCCATGCATGCTGCAAGCCTGCTCATAGCTACCCCAGCCATATGAGCTTCTCTAAATTCTGGCTATTGTATAGAAAAATTAATTTCTCTGAATAACAATCTCTTCTAGAGTTCAAATTTTTTACATTTCTAGGAAGAAATTATAGGAATGCACACTTTGTGAGAGGTGCTGGTAGTCTGTTGCAGAACAGAAGACACATCATCACAAACTGATTATGACCGTGTCCCAGAGCTTTACCTTAAGAGAAGCTACTTCAGGCTCAGGTTACCCTATAACCACCTGAGGCTGGCAGCAGCTCCCGTGTGCACCAGCTGACCAGGACATGGCCCGCAGCCATCACCTTCATTTCACACAGGTCACTAAGCGGCATTGGAAAGTAGCAGCCTCCAGGAGCAGCTCAAAGTGTACCGCAGCGATGACAGTCTCTCTCTGGCATGCCTCCAGAGCCACGCTGGGCAGTTTTAAGCTTGTGTGTGTTTTAGTTGAATGTTCAGGAGTCACCATAGCGGGAAGAGTTTGGCAGGGGACAGTAACGGCTACTGCTTATGAAGCAGCATTAATGCATTCTGGACAGTACAGGTTCCTTAGGAAATATGGACCCCATTTCAAGTTGCTTGTAAGCTAACTCTGTTTCAGACAAAACAGTTCAGACGTGTAACAAGCTGGTAGAAAGTGACAGTATGGTAAAAGAAACCCATTTCCATGAATACATGTCCCCACCAATGCTATAATCTAGATCTCAGAAAGCAGTAATCTGGAAAGCCTGATGTTACTGTGTTGGCCAGGCGGTTTGCTCTGGCATCATTGCAGACAACTGCCTGTCTCCCGTGAGCATGCCATACTGACATGAATCTGGCTGGGTTAGGCCCACCTCCCTCTGCCCCCAAGCTAGGCTTATTAAACCAGAGCGCAGCAGTCCTGCAGTTTCTGTAGGTAACATCGAGAGTTACCTACATTTGACTTTCCTCATTTCACAACCCACACTCCTACCCCTAAAAATACACATGCTTCACCCACAGAACCATTACCTCACAGCCTTTTATTTCCTTTTCTTTTTGGCTGAATCTTCTAACCTACTTTAAAAAAAAAAAACAGAACACAAACTTCCCCAGCACGCTGTT
This sequence comes from Eurypyga helias, assembly GCF_000690775.1. NCBI lineage: Eukaryota > Metazoa > Chordata > Aves > Eurypygiformes > Eurypygidae > Eurypyga > Eurypyga helias. Next base: position 6,647 of record NW_010237347.1, on the reverse strand, counting down.
ATCTCCGCTTATAGCACCAGGAAGGTGTGCTGGGGCCGAACCGGGCGCGATGGAATTTGCTGTGGGGAAACCCGCTGATGACAGTGGAACCCGCCCGCGTGTGAATTCCCGCGGCTCCTGCCGCCCCTTTATAAGCAGGTGGAGGTGCAGGGAGGCTGGCAGGATCAGCAGGCAGCAGCCGAGCACTCCCTGGAGAAGAGCTGCTGCAGAGTGGGAATGGCTGGCTTCAGCAGCAAGAGCATGGTCCTGCTTTCCCTGCTGGGGCTCCTGGCGCTGCTCCTGTGCCGCCCCTCCGAAGGTGAGCTCTGCCTATCCAGCCCGGGGGCTGAAGAGCCACTACCCTAGGCAGCATGGTCCAAACGGGTGTCATTTACTCTGTCGTTTTCCTTCATTCCAGCACAAAGCAACCAGGATTGCTGCCTGTCTTACACCAAAGTGCGCCTGCCTCGGTGGGCCCTAAAGGGTTACACTGAACAGCTCTCCGGTGAAGTCTGCAACATCCATGCGATCATGTAAGTTACTTTGCAGAAGATCCCCTGCTTTTTCTGACAGGTATTGACCTCAGAATGTCTGTTTGGGCAGAAACAATGATTTGAACATTACAAGCATGATTTTTTCTTGCTTTTTCAAAACATTAAATTAACTGAATAAATTGTATATGATACCTCTAAACAAAATACACAACCTCTAGTTGACAGGGACTACTATGTCACAGGATGTCTGTACAATGTAAACAAATCTGACTGTTTAGGAATCAGTTGTGCAAACAGGGACATGCTTCCTCTCCAGCTGAGGGCCACTCTAGCCAACACAGGGCATTCCATTGCCTAAACCTGATAACAGACACATAAGTAACAAGAGTCTTCTTAATTTGCAGAGATCAGATTTTTTTTTTTCCCCCACAAGGTTTAGCCCTCCTAAATGTTGATCTGTCACCTTAGCTTGGCAGCAACTATTCTCCCTGGTCTCACAAATTATTTCTGGCATCCAGCAAATTTTTCTCAATGGTTCCAACAAATACAGCACAATTTTATGGTCCAAAAAGTATCCCTGAGAGTGGGGCAGCTATTACATTTAAATTTCATTAGGTGTTCCTTTTTGTTCATATAGAACTTTCATATGGAGGGGTTGCGGAGCACCCCATATTCATACTTCACAGTATTTACCAGCAGGGATTTCTAATGATCTCGTTATCACTGTTTCTTTTCCAGTTTCCACACCTATAGTGGGCTAAACGCTTGTGTAAATCCCAGGGATGGCTGGGTGAAGAAACATCTTCTTTTCCTGAGGTAGGAATCTGAAAATCTAATTACTACCAGACTGATGAAAACAGAGCATTAAAGGCTATTTCTTACATCTCCTGAATGTCATTTCTGATGGCAATGCTGAACACATTTGTCTTTCCATCTCCTGTCAGATATGGCTACTGCTTTTTAGTCTTCTCGGGGACAGTCATGTCATATGTCCCTTTTTCCACCTGACCTGTTCTCTCAGGAGGTGCTAGACCTTGAAAAGAGAAACCTGTAACTGGCCTGTGGCTGAGGTCATTATTTATGTGTGTTCTCTCATTCTTTTAACAGCCATAAGCTCAAGAAGATGTCAATGTGATATGGTTTCCAGCAGGGAACTAAACACAGGTGTGGCTGAAGAACCACTAGCTTCAACCTCTTGGTTGAGATCGTCGCCTTGTACACTGTTGTGTGCTTACTCACCACTGTCTCTGGCTTCTTTGGAACCATTGAACTTCTTGAGTTGATTCATATTGCATCGCTGTTTTGCTTGAAATAAGCAGTTTGTTAAAGTCTGTATTCTTACTAATAGGTGTCTGTTACTGGTGTAAGAGTACGGTGTAGTAAGGACTACCTTAAGCTGTTGTACAGAGTATGGATTGTAAGGTTACTGCATGTTATTTTTATTTTGTTCAGCATGTGTAAAGCGGGTTATTTATCCTGTTTATTTTGTTACTTCTTTGGCACTGTCTTGTGCCAACATGTTTCCTTTTAACTGTAGTCAGCATTACAGTACTTCTTGAACTATTGTTAAACAAAGTCTGCTTGTGGGAAAAATGGAAACCGGAGTTAAAAAAAAAAAAAGTTAAAATCTGCACTCTGTGTGATGTTTATTTTTTTAATTGGAAATGGTGACTTCCCCTTAAAATGAATTCCTTTGCTTCTGAGCCTCCAGCTGAAACTATTACACAGGTGGATTCACCCCTGTGAAAGCCACTTTCCATGCTGCTCACTCCGGTTGCCCTGTGTGTAGCTATGACCTCCGTAGGATGTAATTTCTTCCTCTCGCCCAGGCAGTCGTTATATATGAAGATTTTGCTTAACAGGAAGACCTGTTCTTAGCTCAATTTCATCTTAATCAGGCTTGAGAGAATTTCTCTTACCAGTTCAGGAGAACCCTTAGACATGATGTTACCCAGCAAGCTTCTAGCTCATCCACTGAGAAGGATTATGATCATGGTAACACACTCTGCTCTCAACAGGCTACTTCTAGAGGAGGAATTTGCAGTGCTTTCCTCTCCTTTATGTGTTTCCTGTAGCATCCTATGATTTCTAGTTTATGCCAGATTTTCCTGATGCAGGATCTCCTGATGGAGGTCTGCAGACACTACAAATGATGCCTGAGGAAAGTAATGGGCCTGATGGAGTAGGTAGGACACAGGCGCAGGCTGAACGGGGAAGGCTGCTCAGCTTTGTAGGTACTACTACACAGACTTCAGGGAGGTGACAAAGTGGGCAGTGTAAGTGTAGTACTCTCACTGACAGCACCAGTCTTGCAGATTAAGCTACGCCTTGGATTTTGGTACCATTTAGTCATAGAGACAGAAGCATTAATTTAATTTAAACTTAAATGTAAAGCATTTTCTGGTGTCCTTGAGGGAGGATCTGAGAGGTACTTGATTTTTTAAAATGGTATTCATTAATGTTATTTTCTGGTTTCAAAACTTGCTAGAGCTTAAGCAAACTTCTTGTAGCTCTGCAAATCTGGGAACTGGCCATTCTTTGAAGCTCTGAAGGAGCAAGATTAATTTGCTTTAATTTCCAGCAGGTGGATTCCATGTCCCTTATATTAAAGGTGTCATGTAAGTAGCTATCAGCCTCCCAGGGAGGAATTACCCAGGAATTATCCATTGTTCCTTGGGGATTTC
>NW_010237347.1:0-3478 GCF_000690775.1 Eurypyga helias | reverse complement strand
TAGCATTTGCACGGGCTTTTCCTTGGGCTCAAAGAGCTCGCGGGTTAACCAGGCACCAACAAAATGGTACAGACACAATGAATGGATTTGTGTTAAAAGCGTCAGAAGGTGAGGTTCCCCAAGCCTACCTTGCGAATAGGCAAGCATTGGTGGGGGTGTTAGGAACTAGAGCTGTATGTGAACTTGGTGCAGAAAAGCCTGGAGTCCAAGCTAGTGGAAAACTGGTTTCTGTGCTCAATAACATAAATTGATAAGGGTGTTATGTTACTGGTAGGAAATTCCATGTAAAAATAGCATGTCCCTCCATGCATTCCTGAGGATACAAAGAGGTATTATAAGTGAATGCTGTATCTCCAAAATCATCAGACCACAGGCACTTTTTCTGTAAGTAACCTTAAGTGGCCAGTTAAAAGTTCTGGCAGCTCTGAAAATTCTGACCATTCCTAGGAAAACCTGAATCCTGATTACTTTGGTGAGGCTGTTCTGCATTTGTGTAGCTAAGTTTCTCTTTCCTCTGTATCTTTGTCCCCCAGTTCCTAATTCAGCATGTGCAATCCGATTGAATAATTTGAGATGCAGTATTAGATGGTCATCTGGGGACTTCTTCCCTTGATTTATATAATGTTAGAAAACCCAAATAATTTTTTCTTGCAAAATGCCAATGAGGCTTTAAATTACAGTTTGGATATCATTCGAATAAACGGTGTGAGAGTTTTCCCTTAATTCTCAGCACAACTTCATACTTCAGTTCCAAAGTCTCGTGCTCTTGCTCTATTGACATCAGTCCTCAGGGATTCCGGTACCTGCTGAAGTGTTATTATTGAATCCTGTTTGTACATATTCCTTCTGTGTTTGGGGTTTTTTTTAGGTTTTAAAATTTTTATTTTTGTTACTTTTTTAATTCATTTTTGGTTTTTTTCCTTCTAAAGCAATCCCACACTACTCGCAGTCAGCACACTGCAGCATTTCATCAGCAACTTAACAAAGTAACTTAGCATTGCATGGAGAGTGATTTTTGTCAGGAAAAGCAAACCTTCTGCTGATTTAATTTTGCTGTTAAAATACAAAACCTGTCACATCTCATCTGCTGGGCAAGTACAAACAAGGTACTTGTTGAATTACGGTTTAGTTGATGGTAGCTCCTAACTATCAGTTGAAAACTGTTTTTGTTCCTCGCCTTCTGTTTTTGACACCTCCCACACAAAGAGGGTTGGAAAGCATGTGCAAATCCAAGAGAGAGATAGGGTGGAGGCCCTTCCTAGCTTCTGTAGGTTGTGGTATGCATGTTTTCAAGTGTATCCGAAAACCAAGCATTACTGCGTGTGCTTAGTGACAATGACACTCCTAGCTCTTTCATAGGGGTGCTGATAATTGGTCAGTTACTTTCAACTGCCAACACCAACGAGCCCTCATGTAACCAAACTTTACTCCTGATGAATTGTAATGCATCGTTCAGCTGTAATTTTGTTAAGAAGTGAATTGGGGAATTTGTGAGCCAAAAAGGGCTTTAGGCTTATGACACCGTCACTTGATTTTAATGGCATACACCCAGCTGGATGAATATCAGAACAATACAGATGATCATTGTCCTGAGCCTTCTGTATGCTGAGCTCAGCTGTGTTACACCCTGGCGGTTGTATTCCAAATACCAGGCTACAGGCAACATCCTTTGCCAAAACATGAATCATGAAAGAAGCTGTTAGTCTTTGACTAAAACCAGTGCATTGTGTGTGCTGTTTGCTAAGCAATTACGGTTGTATGACTACATAAATGGAAAACTATGCTCTATGTTCCTATGATCTCGTGGTTGCTCTGTTCTGGGAGGTGTCACCCCTAACTGCCCACCGGTGCAGTCCTAACTCTGGTAAAGGTTTTCAAAAGGCTGCGTTTGCTCCTTGGGCATTATCAAGTGCAAATAGCTTCCAGCCAAAGCTCCTCACCCAGAGCTGCTGCAGTTCCATTTCAGTATGATATACAATAGATATGGTGCTGTGGCTACTATTAAGTATAGTGTATTGCTCTTGTAGCTGCTACTGTAAATAAAACCAGGCACTTTAATAATAGTCTTTTAGTTTCCTTGAATTTATAGCATTATTCCAAGATTATGCAATCCAAAATATGTGTTTAATGTAAAAGCATCAGATGAAATTTAGGGTGCTGTATGCTTAAAAAGAAGCTATGTCACAGGAAAAGTGGAGCCTAAAATACTATTATTATTCATTATTATTAAATTTACAACAGCATTTCTATAGTTTTGCTTGTATGACTTCAGTTATATGCCCAAAATAAAGTAACCGTTTTATTTGTAAGCATCTGCATCTACATTTCTATGTTCCTGAAATTTCGCTCCTCCCTAACTTTAAATTGAAAACTCCACTATTGGGGTTTGTTTGTGGTTTTTTTTTTTTCCACACTGTCTTTGTATCAAGGAGACAATCAATAGCCTGAGTTGAGATCCCCTGTAAAACAGATATGCTCTGTATAGTGTCCATATAGTGAATTGTACTGGATATACTTACACTGCATGTCCTATACTAAAGGGATTTTGCCTACCATCATGGCCACACAGCAGCACATCAAAAGTGAGGAAAAGAGGGATTTCACATGGAAGATTTTCCTAGACTAACAGTGCCAGCTATGAAAATCCAAGGAGAGAGCTACCCGACTCTTGGAAGAGGTGACTGATGTAAAGGGGGAATTGACTTTGTGTGGGTATCTATTCTGTAGATAAAAAGTCTCTATCTTGGGTTCTGTTAAATTTGGTTCCTTCCCAATTGTTCATATTCTTATTACTGGAGAAGTGTCCAAGGAACGACTGAGATGCAATCACTAAAGTTCATTAAATACATTGTTAATTCCTACATGTATTAATTTACAAACCTAACCTCTTGGTTAAATCTGTTTGTATGCCCTTTGGATCCAGTGCATTCAGTGTAATAGGTTTTCACAGTACTCCATGTCCTGGAGTATCTTGATTTGCTTAAAAGTCTAAGCTTCACAGTGACTCTGTTTTTCTAGCCCGCAAAATTACAGAGAAAGCCTTGAAAAGCGAAGGATGAAGAACAGCTTTTCACACCTAAGTTAGCAGTATGAAGTTTCGATATCTGACTCATTTTTGAGTGGCAGCTGTAGTAATGAAATTTAAAGGGAGGGTTGTTGCCATGTTTCTTACAGAGAACACTACTTTCAGTTATCAGAAATTATGATCTTGAGCCACTTTTTCAGTGAATAAAACCTGCTGTTCTAGCAGAGGCTAAAGATGATGTATATGTTCTTTCTATCTGGTTTATAGGGTTTTTTTCTCCTTCACTTCTTTACTGCTGGAAATGGAGGTAACGGCCCACAGGCTTCAGAGAAGATTCTGCTTGCCCAAAGGCTAACAACTGTTTCATGTGCCATGGGGAAGGAGATAGCTGTAATAAGATGGCAGGTACACTTTTTTGTTAGTTGGGGGTTTCTTGGTGTCGTGGTTTAACTC